>NC_069131.1:67706708-67899208 GCF_026914265.1 Mya arenaria | reverse complement strand
TAATGTTTTACTATTTTCCAAAGCACATTCTCTTGTGCATTATGTTGATTAACATTATTTTGTCAATATACTTAAGATAAGTATTTTTACAGCACAACTTGTACTTGAGTAAAGCTCAAAAATAATAAATTTTAGTTGCTCTAAAAAACCACAGTGTTTACCTCTGTTATTATCTGTTCTTATATTTCTTGATACACAATGCAGTGGAAATGCGTGTTCTGTCTCATATGTGAGCGTTTTTTGTCTCGTATGCGAGCTTTGAATATTCAAATGCGGTATCCCTTATTTGTATTGGCAGACGAAGTAGTAAAATTGCGTGTTTTGTCTTGTCTGAAAGCTACTGAATATTCCAATGCGGAATCCATAACATAAATTGACAGAGGAAGCAGTGAAATTGCGTGTTTTGTCTCGACTGAAAGCTACTGAATATTCCAATGCGGGATGCATAACATGTATTGGCATACGAAGCAGTGAAATTGCATGTTTCGTCTCGTCTGAAGGCTACTAAATATTCCAATGCGAAATCCATAACATGTATTGGCAGACGAAGCAGTGAAAGTTTTGTTTCGTCTGTTAGCTACTGGATATTCCAATGAGGGATGCATAACATGTATTGACAGATGAAGCAGTGAAATTGCGTGTATTATCTCGTCTGAAGGCAACTGAATATTCCAATGCGAAATCCATAACATGTATTGGCAGATGAAGCAGTGAAATTGCGTGTTTTATCTCGTCTGAAAGCTACTGAATATTATAATGCGAAATCCATAACATGTATTAGCAGATGAAGCAGTGAACTTGCAAGTTTTATCTCGTCTGTTAGCTACTTAATATTCCAATGTGGGATCCAAAACATGTATTGGCAGACGAAGCAGTGAAATTGCAAGTTTTATCTCGTCTAAAAGCTACTTAATATTCAAACGTGGAATCCATAACATGTATTGGCAGATGAAGCAGTGAAATTGCGTGTTTTATCTCGTCTGAAAGATACTGAATATTCCAATGCGAGATCCATAACATGTATTGACAGATGAAGCAGTGAAATTGCGTGTTTTATCTCGTCTGTTAGCTACTTAATATTCCAATGTGGGATCCATAACATGTATTGGAAGACGAAGCAGTGAAATTGCGTGTTTTATCTCGTCTGAAAGCTACTGGATATTCCAATGCGGGATGCATAACATGTATTGGCAGAGGAAGCAGTGAAATTGCGTGTTTTGTCTCGTCTGAAAGCTACTGAATATTCCAATGCGAAATCCATAACATGTATTGGCAGATTAAGCAGTGAAATTGCGTGTTTTATCTCGTCTGAAAGATACTTTATATTCCAATGCGAGATCCATAACATGTATTGGCAGATGAAGCAGTGAAATTGCGTGTTTTATCTCGTCTGAAAGCTACTGAATATTCCAATGCGAGATCCATAACATGTATTGACAGATGAAGCAGTGAAATTGCAAGTTTTATCTCGTCTGTTAGCTACTTAATATTCCAATGTGGGATCCATAACATGTATTGGAAGACGAAGCAGTGAAATTGCGTGTTTTATCTCGTCTGAAAGCTACTGAATATTCAAACATGGAATGCATAACATGTATTGGCAGATGAAGCAGTGAAATTGCGTGTTTTATCTCGTCTGTTAGCTACTTAATATTCCAATGTGGGGTCCATAACATGTATTTGAAGACGAAGCAGTAAAATTGCGTGTTTTATCTCGTCTGAAAGCTACTGAATATTCAAACGTGGAATCCATAACATGTATTGGCAGACGAAGCAGTGAAATTGCATGTTTCGTCGCGTCTGAAAGCTACTGAATATTCCAATACGGAAACTATTACATGATTGGCAGAACATGCAGTCGAATAACTGAATGTGAAAAGTGTTTACCTTAGTATGTTTTGATAGACGATGCGTTTGGTTCTTCTTCTATATGGCTGTTGGGGCTTAGTGAACCCATTTAAATAGCTCATAATATATTTTCAATAAATATTGTTTTTTGTTCTTTTATTTACATTTGTATATCACTAAATATTTAAGTTGGATTACATTTTTATATTAAACATGGTTTAACACTTAAATCAAAATGTGATGTGTCTGGTAACTATACCTTATGCTGCTTTATAGGCCCCACGTGAGGGAATGCAACGTAATCTGACGTAATTTGCCTTTGACGGCGTCTCTGAAAGGTCTCGCCAAAACACAGATTTAAAACAATTTTTGCTGAATGTTCCGACTGTTTACTTAAAAAAGGTACTTTGATGTATATTCGTTGTGTTTGTACATGTGTCTCTCGTTCAGTGTCGTTTGTGTCTCTCGTTCAGTGTCGTTTGTGTCTCTCGTTCAGTGTCGTTTGCGTCTCTCGTTCAGTGTCGTTTGTGTCTCTCGTTCAGTGTCGTTTGTGTCTCTCGTTCAGTGTCGTTTGTGTCTCTCGTTCAGTGCCGTTTGTGTCTCTCGTTCAGTGTCGTTTGTGTCTCTCGTTCAGTGTCGTTTGTGTCTCTCGTTCAGTGTCGTTTGTGTCTCTCGTTCAGTGTCGTTTGTGTCTCTCGTTCAGTGTCGTTTGTGTCTCTCGTTCAGTGACGTTTGTGTCTCTCGTTCAGTGTCGTTAAGACTCTATGTTTCTATGCAGGGTTAATTATAAGTTACGGGGTTAGTAAGTTTACCCGATATGGGATATACGGGGCAAGGGAAACCATATCGGGTGAGAACAAAGACGCCATTTTGGTACGATATAAATTTCCAAAATATGTGGTCACCGCGTGACAAGACCTGGACCAATGGCGCTGCGGCATTTATGTTGGAGGCGTGATATATTTAAATGTTTTACTACTCTGAGGATACAAAGATTTCTTTTGTGTAATATTAAATAAAACTAGTTTAAATTATCCCTTAAAGAAGTGTATTTACTGAACATGCCAGTCTGAATGCGTGGTTTTGGATGGCGTTTGTATCTCGTTCAGTGTATGTTCATATCTGGCTTAAACGGGGTTTTCTAGTGGTTATTCTGGATGGATTTTGAGCTTGTAACATTACTTTGGAGTATATTGGAATAGCGTTGGACTTAATGAGACGTTAATACAACAGAAAGTCCTATCATGTTAGAGGTCAGAGAGCACTCCCTGTTTCTAAAGAAATATTCAATTACTATGCGGTTTGTGTAGTATAATTATTGCTCTGCGCTAAGGTGCTTGAACCGTAATTATGTAACACTCCATGTTCGGTTAGGTAAGGTACTATATTCATATGTAAATCCATGTTCTCTTTCATAAAAAATAAGATGAAATGATAAAATATTCACAAAAAAAATATTTGTTTCTTATAAAAACAGGTAGGGAGGACAGTAGGAAAAATAAGATGCATGCAGTTGACCTTTTTCAATAATACAATCAATTATCAAGTATAATCGATTTATCAGTTTTGACTTATTAAGATAAATAAATATACAAGATAAATTCAACAAGTGCTGACAAAGGGACACATTTCCATATTCAATAAAAGGTACACATTGATTACAAGAACACATGAGTGTTGTTATGCATTTATTGTTCATCGTTAACATAAATGTTATATTAAATACATTGCGTGCATTAAAAGTATATTCATATCGTCTAATATATCAGTTTGCAATGGTTAAATTTTAATTATGAACGACATCTAAGACACCATTGTTAAAGGGCTAAATTTGAAATACACCTTAAATATGTCATTTATTACGACATAGAAAACCTAACATAATAATTTACTCAATAACATAAGTTACAGTCCTTGATGTTCACCTCGCTTGTAACTTCACTTTGACTTTATCCGCGATAATCTCCCACTGCAAATAACAAAAAGTGATGCAAATGGTATGCCAAGTTGCCGTCCATTTAAAGGTAGATATCAGGAAAAACTCATGCAAATACACGCGTTATGTAAAAACAATAGCCGAAATATGACTTTATGACCCAACGATTAGGTTAACATTATCAAAACCATCATTCAACTACTAATATTTCTACTGCTACTACCACTACTGCTACTGCTAATGCTAATGCTAATGCTACTGCTACTGCTACTGTTTCTGCTTCTGCTGCTGCTACTGCTGCTGCTGCTACTGTCACTAAATAATAACCATCATAATTAAAGAACGCTTTATTCTTACCAAACAAAGGTCTAGTGCATCGGCGTCCACAACCGGTATTGCAGCATTTTTGACTTCCGGGACAAGAGTAATCTCCGTTGCATTCAGGATGCACAGATCTACAAGCACTGCCGCGTCTCTGTGGACATTGACCAGGCTTTGTACCTGTATCTAAATAGACAATGTGTGTTTCAATCTTGATCGCTTATATAATATACAAGCTCCTGAGGTTATATTAAATATTATAGTCATAAATTTATGTCTTTATTCTGTCCGTTATTTTCCCGTAATTATATTAGCTTTAATCGTTTTTAATCCAATTAAGATAACTACTATATAAATTAAAAACATACAATGGTTATACATCTGGTAATATATTATTGATATCATTCATTGTAAAAAATTTCTTTACCAAGCAATCCGATAAGCTACATCATATTACCACAAAACCGCATAACATGGATCACAATTTTATATGTGATACTACTTTAAAGGAACATTCTTGCATATATTGTGTGGATAAAAACACTTCATTCAACAGTAAAAAGAAAACAAATCAAGAGCAAAACTCGAACTAAAGTAAAGTAAATTATTCTTGAATAACTACTCAAGAAAGTGTGTGCCGTAGAGTTTTATTTTTGTCAAAATATTGAGCCATGATGCTAACCAACATAATAATGCACACAATAAAGTGCTTTCATAAAGAGTAAAACCAGAGTATTTGCGAATGATGTTAGTTTATACAAGTTTATTTTAGCTCGATTGTGACGAAAGCTAAGCCTATAGAATCACTCTCGAGTCCGTTTCCTGGGCAGAAACCAGGACTGTGTCCTTTTTGGGGAATATTAGGTGTTAAATACGAGTCAAAGGATTAGACCAATCTTGAGCCAGATCATGCTCGCTTAATTCCTTTCTTCTGTAGTTGTAATATTATTATATTTTAAGTGTATTCTAATTGGAAAATACTTTTTATTATATCCTTTACAATGATATTGATTTATCAGTAACAAGGGATATGATATTTTACTATGTGACAGGGTGAATATTTAAAATTGATATTTTTTACTATTTCGACAGATAAGCACGCTCCCAGTCACAAATAAAACTTCAGCACTCACAAGGCTGGAAATAAAATGTTCGTTTCGGTAATGTATTTCACTTCATGAACACCAATATTGATTATCTTATTCGTGGCCCTCACTTGATGAAATATATTACGATCTTACACTGAAATGAACAATTATCTTGTATGTTATGTTATTAAAATTGTAGTGTTAAATGTCGATAATGCATCCAAGAAAGTCATAGGTACTTGCCATAATCGCATATTACATGTATTACTATATTCTGTGTACATATCTTACTTGGTGGGTCGATGCATCGTGGACAACATTCTCCAGGTGGGACAGGGGCTTGCCGCCCGTCCGCACAAATCTTAATGTCCAGTGTACAGAATGTCCTTGAGCAATCGGGTCCAACGGGAAGCGGGCAAGAGGGACAACATTGACCAGGTACTGTCTGTGGCTGAGCCCCGCCAGGACATTGTGGCCAACTACATTTCACCCGGGCACAGATTGTTCCACCTGGAGGCCTGGTAGGAATACCTGAAATATTATACAGTCTTGTAAGATGGTAAAATCGAGCAGTAGCAATCCTCGTCAATCCAAAAGGAACATTGATGTAACCGGACCAGAATTCACACTTTAGCCTATCAGGACAAATTTTTCATGTCATAGCTCAAGAATATATGGACTTGGACGTCTTCCTGCGGGTGGTGTAGAATGAATGCTAAAACATTTCATATAGTAAACATAATTATAATAATAATAATAATAATAATAATAATAATAATAATAATAATAATAATAATAATAATAATAATAATAGTAATAATAATAATAATAATAATAATATTTTTTTAAATTATTTTAATAAGTGAAACATTATATCGTTGCGTCTCCATCAACCATACTGAAACCCAACGAACTCACTAAAATTTGTGACTTGACAGTAGGGCCGTTATTCATTGGGCAGAATTATAGTCCGGCCCGCTCTTAAAAGTGTGACCTAACAAAAGGGTCGTTTATTTGCGGGAGAACATTGAAGTCAGGCCCGCTCAAAAAAGTTAGACGAACATTTTTTTGCGGGACAGTATTGTAGTCTGGCTCGCTCTGAAAACTGTAACCTAACAGTAGGGCTGTTTTGCGGAGAAGTATTAACATATGACCGCTCTCACAACTAAGACCAAATGTAAAGCTGCTATTGATGGGGCTGAATTATTGACTGGACCGCTAAAACATAAGTTAATTTTTATGGAATTTACATCTAAAAACAACAACATTATAACGGATAATGCCAACATAGTGTCTGAAGTACAGGTCTAATTTAAAGGTCAGTCATCTGGGACGTAAGCCATCGGCAAGCCATCGACGATTAACACCTGGTGTTGGCACTAATTTACGGGCCAATGACCGTCGAAGTGTTGTCTGTAGACTAATGTTATGTTAATCAAATTTAACCGCTGTGAGAGTCAATGATTTTACAGAAAGCAAAACACGTGCGTCTGTTTCCAGTGTATTGCTGTTCGTCTATTTCATATAGATCTTTGCGCGTCTATTTCCTGAATATCGCTGTGCCGTCTGCGCATACGCTGTAAACCTTTATTAGACTAATGGGATCATGAGGTACGATCTTCGTAGGGCAATATATGTATTTATCGACTGAACTTCGTATGTCTATTGAACTCAGATAATATTCACATGGGAATCGATCACTAAAAAGCGGTACCCTCACATACATGAATGACGACAACTATGCGTTCTGCTTAGTTTGATATATTGAGATAATCCACGTCACGAACTATAATGTTATTTCCAGGTGACGAAATGCGGTGATCATTATTAAAACAAAATTCAGCGCAAAAATATTTTAATATTTCTTTGCATACTAAAAATAGCTTAAAAATAGGAAGAAAGATACGGGGAAACAATTATTTTACCAGAAATAACGAAGCCATCACAGTAAACAAATATAAACACATACCTCAGTTGCATTAATTATCGTCAACATTTTGTCGGTTTTGTCAAAAAGGAACACAAGCATATTTTCTTTGAGCTGCTCTCTCTCCTTGTTATTGTTCTTTTTGACAGTAAATCCATTCCCATTGTTACCATAACAAATCACTTTTTCGAACATTTAGACGGCTTTTATCCATCAGCAGTAATACTTAAAAGAAGCAAGCGTTGCAATGGTTGGATTTGCCGCTAAAATATCTCGTGACTGTAACTTTCTTATATGGGGTTGCGTGAGTCAGTGAGTTGTATGCGTTCTTGCTAGCGCTCTATGTTTATGTACATGGTCAAAATTGAACAAAAATGTATACGTTAAGAACACAGCTTAAATTCAGATACTTGTGAAATTCTCGGAATAGCGCCATTTTTACAACATTGTATACCAATAGTTGATATAAGAGGGGTTTCGACTCATGTAGAATTGCATGCTTCTGCGATAAGAGTGGTAACAAGGACGATGTTTGTTTAAGCTGGTATCATTTTTCTTTTAATTTGTGATCACCGAAAAATTGCAGTATTATATTCGGTGCTCATTCGATGAAATAAAAGTGAAACAAACAAGTATCCATAAGCTATTGCTATTTAGATCCCCCAGTGGTCAATAATTTTCTTTTACAGTCTAATTACCAAAATGTTTGCCTTAAATGATTATATTCATTCGGTTTCATAATTAAAAAATATACCTTAAATATAATCATTGAATACATAACAAAACATTCTATATATATCTAATTAGCATCACTTGCAATGCAAAGCAATTATGTGATAAAATGAATAGATACATAATTTATCGCTGTTTATCTGACTCAAACAAATGTCACAGACATGCAGTTTGAACATTTTGATTAAAAATTCGGGACAATTCCTAAATAATGGATACATTACAAAGCATAGCAATTCTATACATTTCACAGAATTAGGAAGTGACAAAGCGTGATTTCTAAGTCAAATATAAAGTTCTTAGATTTGTTGCAAAATTCCAAGAAAAGTCCCGAATCGTAATCATTTAATTAGTTTGATAAATAATATTAAAAGTATCTTATTAAAAAAGATATAATTAAAATGCATAGCAATACTATGAATTTCTGAGTCAAACATGTATAGTGTGTTTACTATAAATTAATTTAAGGAGTAGATAAAATAGATAAAATAGATTTTGTAAAACTTTTAACCACCGAATGTTATAAATTAGTTTTGTGGACATGAAGCTTGTTAAACTATTGCTTTAATTTTGATTTCAATCAAAGAATACTTAACAAAACAAATAAATGAGCCATGTTAAAATGCTTTATTTAATTTGAAATAAACAAGCTAAAATTCATAGTTTATTGGCAATAGCAACATGTACATGCCGTTATCCGTTTCAAATGTAGTCATTGCAAAATACATAATACAATTATAAACAAATAACACACATATTTAAATGTCATATTTAATGATACACCCTTACTCCAAATAAGATTTACCAGAATTAATAATATTGTTTTAATATTCCAAAAAGGATGTCAAAACAAATGTCAAAAACATTGGTTCTTATGAAGGATAATTTGAAAGAAATGTGCATAAAACATAAATTTCTACCTGATGAGACTATAGTAGATCATGGTAATTTTTTTAGCATTCACCAATCATTTAATATTTTTGCGCTTTCTGCTATTAAATGCACGGTTACAATCTTGTTATCAATAATCAATGTTATACATGTGCTTGTATTGATTTTGAATAAGAGTGTCACGTTAAGAGTGAAAACGTTTAATGAACTTTAGAGCAAAGAGCTATGCCACTTACTTGTGATGAGTGGAACGCATTTATATATAAAAACTGTTAAAATGTCTACAACAGTTAAATCTTACCTCCTACGTAATTTGGTTGTCCGCAAACAATTCCTAGCACCGTTAAAACAATAACAATGAGAACTGATTCCATTTTGATTTTCTTTTAAAACCGAAACGAAATGCACCGGATTATATTGTCATTGTTGCCTTTATATATTCTAACGATCACAATGTATGACTAATAGCATCACACAATTATATCTCTGATTGACTCATAAAGGTGGTAAAACCCTTCCCCTTGTAAAATCATGTCTTAATTAAAGAGCGTACGTAAAATGAGATTGATTGATATAACGTGTCTCATGATTTTGTTTCAAAATATCATGCATCACAGTTAAAATAATTAATGAAGATTTTTGCATAATTAAACACACGTTGAACATGGTTGTTGTTTTGTGTTTCTGATTGTGGGCAAACATCACAAGACGGAAATGCGGTTGTAAGAGAAAACTAAAGTTGACATCCCATCATTTTAAAACAGGATACTTGTATCATTTTCAGAGAAAGTGTCTATCTTAATTTAAAAACGTTTAGCAGTTTTCTTTCCTCCTAATTTATTAATGTATTCGGAAAGGTCAGACGTGCTGAGGGAAAAGATGTCCCAAAATTACCTGCGAGGTTCGCCCCTTCAAAAATCTCAAATCGGATAAATGTCCATTGTTACCATTTATCTATAAATATATTTATACAACTGGCTATCTACTTATGATTTGTGAATTTCACTTAGTAAGTGGTAACACGAATTGTATTTCGTAAACCAGATATTATGTTATTTATTAAGTGGAATTCGCAAACCATAGCTAGGTAACTTGTTAGCGCCTGACTCTGGAATGCATTTATAGCTAAGTGGTAACACGAATCTTATTACGTTTACCAGTTAGTATGTTACTTAAGAAGTGGAATTCGCAAACAATAACTAGTTAACCTGTTAATGTTGTACAACTAAAAGGTTAAAGGTGGCAGTTCTGGGCACTTTCACGCCTGTTGTTAGTCCTATGATATTCATCTTATCATAAAAGTAACGCGAATATACACTAGATAGCTAGATAATTATCGCTGAAATTAAGTGGTTAAAACGAAACAATTCGCGAACGTTAACAGGTTATATTACGGTTGTTATATGCACCATAAATTTGCATATTGAATTTGTTTAAAATTTCCTTTTCAGTTCCACCAACTTGCAAACGTTTTTGCATTATGATTGTTATTTGCAGTAAGACAAAATAAATCGTGCAGCAAATGACGTATGGTATGCACCAAAGCATACACTTCCTTGTTAATTTTTACCTATGTAACTCGCGATAGTGTAGTATTGTGTTTTGAATGTATTTCGTATTGATATTGCAAACGCATACATTTTGCAACTGTCTTAACTATCGTTTATCATTCAAATTAACAACATGGTATCAAAATTGTAAACTGTGATTTTGAATCTGTTATCATTCCTAAGGGGATAAAACCGTACATAAAGAGTTATGTACGGAGTTGATATTTTAGATGTTATGACTATGATATGAATTCAAGCAAATATATTATATGAATAAATTCAGAAAAAAAACCCATGTCTTTGATATTGTCTATGTATTATCTACTTATTTTGAATGCGTTTGGAAAGCCAAGAAAAAAACGGCTTCTTCCCTTACCTGTGACAACAATGTGTTTCTGGGCCGATATTAATTATTGTCTTAAGTCTTCTGTTCAAACGTAATACATACTTATGACATTTCCTGCTTCTCTTTCAGGTAATTTAGCTTAACTTTACTTATTTCAGTGTTGTGATGTGGCAGTCTGCGACTGTTTCTTTTGCAATGTGCATTTTCCATGTTTAACATTGGTCTGTTGCAAATGATATGAGTAAGTTCACAAATACTCGAAACAAACCTTCTTAACATTGAACTTAAGTGTTGATGATCATGCTTTTGTTTACAACTAACCCAGTGCCAACTACTAAGCTGTTAGTTTAAACTGTAACAACAAGAGACGTTCATTTAAACACTGTTTATCCGAATTCGTCAGATGAAAAATTCGAAATAACGACATTTCGGATAATCAATTTCAGAAAATGACAGCGTACCCAATAGATTAGATATAATATTAAGTAGTGAAGATTGCAATGTCAGTTACCCGTTATCTACAGGTTGCATTTGGTTTGAGTGATCGAGGGTCGAGTGGATAATGTGGCGATCGAATTTGATTTTCAAATCATTTTCAGATTCTGTAAAACAGCAATGATATAGATAGATATGCATATTTATATACAGACTACATCACCAAAATAATTCGCTCATTTTCTAACATCGATGTGAGTAACATACGCGTGCTCAATGTCATTTTTTAACAAGCGCTAATTATGCTTGATTATCACCTCAAGCTGATGCCCGAGTGCTATCGCAGTATGATGTTGTTGTTGTTTTTCGAAAAAGCTATTTCGGATTATTGAATAAAAATTTAGATAAGCAAAGAATGAATAAAATCGGGACCGAAAAATAATTTCGAAATAGCGATGAATTCGGATAAATAGTGTTTAGAATAGCGGTGTTTAAATGTACAATTTTTCGCCAATTTGTACACTGTCAGGGAGCATACGTAGTATCCATCAGCTGCCTTGCTATTCATGATTCATGTCTCGAACGTGTTAGTCAAACTTTATGAAGGGGCTTGTTTGATAACCATTTTTTCCCCCAATAATCATGTCATTCTTACACTTGGATAGGAGGTGTGGACAAGTATGCCTCATAATAAAATCATTCAATATGTCTTTATTCTAGATAATGCCAGCTGATAAAGGTAATAGGGAAAAGTCCGGATCTTTATGGTATAAATAAATATTTTTTTAATTGAGATCAAGCTAATCTTTAAGTCAATCAAAGCAGCTTTAGCAAATACTTCCAAGTAATGTGACTACATATATGCAGCTTAATTGATGGGCATCTTTGTTAATGGTACCAATAAAGGAACGTGGGGGTGCAAACGTGTGAAGATTGTGTAAAGCGTAATGTTCAATGAAATAACTTAAATATTATTTATGCACTTACCTAAGAATACTTCCGCGCAGTTGTACCATAGATGCCGATGTCGTTTTCGTGGTTCGAGAATGGTGGACCGCCTTGGGAAGACTTTCTCCGGTCGTTTTCTCATTCCAATCAACGGTCAGCTCATACTAAGAGTTCAAATCTTCCTGCTCATAAATATTGTACCATCGGGGTGCGTCATGTCGATTTGCAGCTCGTACCGATTTTGGCGAGTTATGTAATTTAATTTTCTGAAGGCCTAGCCAGAAGTTTGTATTAAAACTCTCGAAGCCTTTTTGCTATGTTGTCTAGTTTTGGAAGATGTCTGAGTCGGATACTTGGCTATATTTTGCGGATACTTACCTTGATTATTCCTGTAGTGGTAAGATTATTGGCCATCTCCTTTATAAATTTGTTATTCACATGTATGACAGTAAATACCATTTAACAGTAAACCCGACTGTAACAGACTTTTGAAAGGATTTTCGTTAAAACTATCTTGGGTTTTTAATAGGTCTTAATGATTTGATGCAATGATTTGTATTCCATAAAGATTCAGGCCAATCGCTTGATAATTTAAAAACAGCTTAATGATAGACTAAATTTAAGTTACTTATAACTTTCACTTGGATGTAATATTTCTTAGGCTACCATCGAAACTAATTTTCTGATGTAATAAGAGTTCTGCTAGATGGCACATACATCGCAAACAAACTTACATCTATATAAGCGATGCCAAATGCCCAATGTTTATACACATACTATAATAATTAATTATTCGAGGTTGACTGCTAGATATCTTGCGCGATAATATCGGAAAGCCAGGCAACTTATGATAAAGATGCGCTCCATACCGTGCGGGAAGTCTCAAGGATGGAGTACAAACGGCTAAGAAAATGGAAGAACGATCAAAAAGAAGACATAAGGTCGGCACCATATTTTTATACGCGCCCACATTGTTTGTCAATCAAGAGCCAAATACATAAATGCAAAGGGTTGAACCCTACTTTTTACCTGCTGGGACAAAGAGGAATATTTATCGCCGTTTGTTATGAATCGAAGAAATACTTCATGACCTCCAAAAACAACAGCAAGAGAACCTCGATTCAAGCATTTGGTTATGTCGAGGACAGTGACCTATGACGGCATAATATCCTTGCAGTATTACATGGGTGCCCGAAGAACGGCTGGACAGATGGAGAGAAAAAAAGTGTACCTTGAAGATTCACTTCGATACCGGGCACATGTAGTCACGACTAGTTTGAACAACTACAACAAATAATTATGAACATTGTTAGAAAGTTTTTACAGCCTAATTAAACAGAGCTGTTTCAGTTACAACAAAGCGAATGACCACAGCAGACCTATGATAATTTCTATAAAGTGGCACAGAACACTCAATGACTGAACGTCTTGCCTTTTTCTAGGGCACCAGTGGATAAAAAAGGTGACCCTAGGCTATCCACCGGCACAGCAGGGTATGGTCTTAACGGAGGAGCAATTCATGGATGCGTTATACAGTTCAGCACTAGCAACGATGCTTTGCTCAACGCAGTACAAATGAGGCATATTATCAAGCTAAAAAAACATATTGTTTAATCGTGATGTTGTCCAACAGTTGTTTAAATACTGATAACCAGTCCACAAGTAAAGTAAAAAATGTTATAGCAGAACTGTGTGCGAGCGTAATACAACGAGCTTTGTGAGTCAAAAATGACAAGAACACAATAGTCAATAGTCGGGTACGAATTTAGGTTAGCAAAAACAAAATACATTATAGGACGGAAATATTAAGGAAACGTGAAAGGTTACTATATATGAAACCTCAGCGGTAACCTAAGTAAAAGTCATACCCATCAATGCAGTTATGATTCTTGTGTAAAAGACGGACCTCATGCGAATCAACACAATAGCAAAACACGGACAATGACGGTGCTGGGATCGAAATAAATTAGACGTAGAGTGAAGAAAGAAAATCGTAAAGTGGCGTATCACTCGAAACACACACACACACAAGACTAGGGTTTTAAACTAAGCATATTCCAAGTAGAACGTACAACCCTTGCAACGAAACTGACTTCATTGCATAATGCGACACAAATATATATTTAACGTATGAATTTACACGTTCTTGTGAACTGCACTTTATACTACATTCAGAAAGGAGCATATGGAATAAATACAAATACCGTGTAAAAAACGGAGCTTAAGTGCTCAAATATAAATGTTTAATGATAGATAATTCGTTATGTTTTATTTCCTTTATTGAAAATGAACGAAATTGCATGTCGTCCATCTCGTTACATTTTATTGAATATTTAAGATTCCCTGCTACTATTAGAAAAATAGACCACTAATATACTTGGAAATATATTGAAATTGACGTGTATTCGGCCTATGTTTTGCCCGGAACAACAAGTATATAATGCACTAGCGGACTGTGATGGGATAAGTGGTGCCTCCGGTGCATATTTTACCTCTAACATTCTGCATGGGAACGTTTGAATTGATGATTGATTAACCATAACTATTCACGTTTTAAAACTATGGATTGACTAAAAGTTGAGTATAATGAAAACTATTTAAATAACTGTTGTTACAAAGGTTACGTGTGCAATTGTGCAAGGACTAATTGAGATTTATGGCCTATGAAGTGACTTAATTGTTCAGGCGTTAATATAACAACAAATGATAAAATGTTTCCAGTTAACTGAAATTTATTTTTTTCTTAAAATTGTTTGCGTCTTTTAACACGGAATTTCAATTTAACATATTTACTGGTACATTAATAAAGAAATTCAACAAACACATACTGAGTAACATAATTCATCGTCAAAATTATGTAAAATCAATTAAGTTGGTAAATTAGTTTGTTTTCAGTTTTGTTTTCAAAAGGAGTAAGCTGTTGGTCCAAGTTGTTAATAATTTCGATTAAATCGGTTAAAACGGCGACAGAGGTGTAAACAATGGCGATTGGATGGGTGAAAACGGGGACAGAGGTATAAACATAAATTGTGTTTTTGTCCAAACTCGGTCGAACTGTTTGTATTGTATCGGGTTCAACAGCTGATGCTATTCTAAGATATGCTGTCTAATAAAATTATGTATAAGACATATCCATTTCCTGCACGCCTAGTATTTGTGTGTAATTATATATGTATAGCAAAAATTCCTAATATTTGTGTGTCTAGAGTGCAGTCCCTACTTATAAAACATATTATGAAGTATAATTCTTGTATTGCGCTCAGGTGCTTTATCTGTATTATTGGAGCACTCCATGTTAAGGTGGGTAGTTAAATATGTGTTGTGAACATAGTTCAAAGTTTAAGGCGATTATCTTTAAAGTCATGGTAAACCATATTTTCTTTCAAAAAAATGTTCTGAGTAAATAAATCAGAAAATAAAATCATAACAAAAACATTTTTATTCAAAAAGGCAAGGAGGCCAAAAGGAAAAAAAATAGACGCATGAGTTGATCTGGCAATCGATTAATCGACTGATATTGTTGAACCGATTATTGTTATGCCTATTTCGATCATTATATTACTAAATCATTAACTATTGTATGTATTTTAATAATACACATAAAGTATCTGAGTGACTGGATTTTTTTACTTCACTATCACTTATAATTTGTTTTGAATAATATCAATCAAATAGCAAGTATAATCGATTTATCTCTCTGACATTACTAATTAAGTTAAATAAATATAAAAGATAAAGTCGACAACTATTGACTAAGGGTAACTTTGCCATACTTCCTGGAAGGTACACATTGATAACAATAATAAAATGCCCAATAACGTAAGTTACAGTCCTCTATTTACTCGTCGTTTGTAACTTCACCTCGAATTCATCCGCGATATTGTCCCACTGCAAATAACAAAAGGTAATCCAATTTATATACCAAGTTTTCGCCAATTAAAAGATGTAAATATTTAAAAACTCGTGCAGATACATGCGATATGAAAAATACCCGGAAAACATCTTTATGACCCTACGATCTTGTGAACAAAACATTAAATAAATGTTGAACTTGTTAATGCAACGCTTTTATTGGTTAACATGGTCGACAATAACGTTTACCTACTACTACTGCTACTACTACTACTACTACTACTACTACTACTGCTACTACTACTACTACTGCTACTGCTGCTGCTGCTGCTGCTACTACTACTACTACTACTACTACTACTACTACTACTACTACTACTACTACTACTACTACTACTACTACTACTACTACTACTGCTACTGCTACTGCTACTGCTACTACTGCTACTACTACTACTACTACTACTACTACTACTACTACTACTACAGATACTGCTACTGCTGCTGCTGCTGCTGCTGCTGCTTCTGCTACTGCTACTGCTAGTATTTCCACTACTACTACTACTACTACTACTACTACTACTACTACTACTACTACTACTACTACTACTACTACTACTACTACTACTACTACTACTACTACTACTACTACTACTACTACTACTATTATTACTACTACTACTACTAATAATAATAATAATATAATTATAATAATAATAAAATAATAATAATTCTTATACATCTAATACTGCTGCAACTAATAACAATAATAAGTATTACAATAATTACAATAACCATAAAAATAAATAAGAATAAAAAATGATGATTATGATGATGATGATTATTATGACATAATTTTCTTATCAAACACAGGTCAAGTACATCGGCGTCCACAGCCGGTACTGCAACATTTTTGACTTCCGTGACAAGAGTAATCTCCGTTGCATTCAGGGTGCACAACTCCACAAGCACTTCCGCGTCTCTGTGGACACCGACCCGGCTTTTGACCATCTAAATGGACAATGTGCTAAATAAGTCAATCTTGATCGCTAATATAGGCTAATATACGAGCTCCTTTGGTGGTATTCAATATTATAGTCGTACATAAATGACTTTATTCTGTCTGTTATTTTTATTGCGTTATTCTATTAGCTTTAATTTTTAAAATAAGCAACAAGTCATTCTAATTGTAATACATCTGTTCATATATCATTATTTTCGTTCATCGATTCGTCCGTTATCTATACCACGCAATCAGATAGGCTACCTCAATATTAGATCCACTATCCCTGGTCAGGTAACTTTAAGTGCATATTCAGGTTCATAACTCAAGGAAGTATGTGTTTTGTGATCTCGTCTATAACAATCTAAGATGTTTTAATATACGCAAGCAAGATATAGATAATGTCAAAGTTTTATTTCTCAGCGGAAATAAATTTTTAATTGTCCACTTCTTTAAGGGACTAGACAGAAGATGTACAATTGCAGGAAAAAAAGAAGAAAATTGTAAATAACTAACATAATATTGACATCGTTCTGTACAATGCATTGGATCTTACTTACTAATATTTCACATCGCTAACGACGTATGCATCCTTCGCATTTTTTGCCCATTTTTACATTTCTAAATTTACTGGGGTTGTCTAACACGTAAATCCCAGGTAAAGTTTAAAAATAGCGTCGGCATATTTCTCGGTACACATAAACAGATATGATTTGAACTTGGGAACCATTATGCGCTATTTTTAAATGGGGAAACACAGATGGGACAGCAGCATGATTGCTGCGTTTATTATAAACATGTTAACTAATAAAATAGCTGTCTCATACACGCTCGCATGGACAATTCTAGGCTTCTTTTGAAGAAATACTGTATTTGCTGATTTTTTAACCATATGATGTCTAGTCCCTTTAAGTAAAATATCCTGACATTTCAAGATATTTGGCAATCTGTTTTGAATCTTCTTGTATCTCGATAAATCCATGATACGAGGAACCAACTCTGACCCCATTGACAAGATTTAAAATCTAGGTAAAGGAACTCTAGGTGGTACATCTTATGTTTTAATTATCTAAGATCTGTGTTATTTGGCGTAAACAAGTCGATTTTTAAGTTTATTAGACTACGTTGAAACCTTTGACTACGTTGAAAGCACTGGCCAACATCACAAAAATACGTAAATCAATTCTCAATCTCAATATCAATCATTTTACCACAGAACCGAATAACATGATTCACAATTTTATATCTTTTACTACTTTAAAGCACATTATAGCATAGATTGTTGATTAAAATATTTAGTAAATATTAAAAGAAATGAATACGTTATTCAAGAGCAAACATTCAGTATATAACTTTTGAATTATTACTCAAGAACTGATTCGCCCCTGAATTGTTTCGTCGTAAGAATATTGAACCACGATGTTAATAACACAAAAATGCGCTTTCCAAAAGAGAAAAACATTAGTATTAATGAATGATAATATGCTGTACCGTGGTAAAATCAGTTGCGCTCCAGATTGAGAAATGACTTGAGTATTTTTGTTGATATTAGGTCTAATCTTTTCCTTACATAAATGTTAAGAGTTAACAAACTACGAGTCGTAGACTTGGTCTAATTCAGATTTTAGATTATGATCTCTAAATCCGTCAGTTCTGTAATTGAAATAATAAAAATTTGAATGACATGTTGATGCTTTCATAGTCTAAAAATTATCATCAAATGTACTTAACGTTGTAAAACTATATTGCGTTGTCTTTCAAATGTTGATAATTAACCCGGGCAGATCGCTCAAGTGAGTTGCCATAAACGCATATTATTACTATATTCTGTGTAAAAATCTCACTTGGTGGGTCGATGCATCGTGGACAATATTCTCCAGGTGGGACAGTGGCTTGCCGCCCGTCCACACAAATTCTAATTTCCAGTGAACAGACTGTCCTGGAACAATCGGATCCAACGGGAGGCGGGCAAGAGGGACAACATTGACCAGGTTATGTCTGCACCTGAGCCCCGCCAGAACAGTGTGGCCAACCACATCTCACCCGATCACAGATTGATCCACCTTATACAGAATATTCATAATTGTAAGATGGTTTAATGGAGCAGTAGCAATCCTCTCTCTTCCAAAATAAACATTGGTGTAACGGCTCCAGAAACAACACTTTTGCCTATCAGGAGCAATTTGTCATGTCATAGGTCAAACGTATATTGACTTGGAAAACTTCTTGACTTTATCCTGAATAAAGCAATTAAAGAGCAATGTAAAAAGAACCAAATCTGGTGGAATTATTCATAATACTTTTTGGCTTTTTACGATTTAGCTTTTTAAATGTAAGCTGTTTAAAATTTAGCAATTTGAATACCAGTTATTTTAATAAAAGCTATTAGAAAATGATCTGTTTAAAATTTATTTATTAATTGTTAAGAGTTTATATTTCAGCTATCTAAATTATAGCAATTGAAAAATATGCAACTATTATTTATTTTTACCTCCTCACACATAGTGGGGCCCGCAGTCAACTCCTAGCAACGTTTGAACGTTACAAGAAAAAAGGCTTTCATTTTGATTTCCTGATCTGAAACAGAAACTATCGTGCCAGATAAGAAGTTAAGATTATCTTCATTGTTAATGTTTTAACAATTGATAGGCATGACTTTACCAAACTGATTTTATTCATAAATCGTAAATGCGGTAAACTCGCCACATTTTAGAATCATGTCTTCATTAAAGAAATTGCGTAAGCATAAACTTTATGATGGATGTAAACTTTGTTTACAGTAAATGCATCACGACTTGCTACTGAAAAAAATATCAAAATTCATATAGATTATATTTAATGACGATATTTGCATAATTAAACGAGCGTTGATCTTGGTTATGTGCTCTGATGGTGTGGCGATATTTAAAGCCGGATATGCGAGTTAAATGACGTCTGAAGTGGTTTATTGTTTTAGGGCAACATGTAGACATATCACTATGTTCAAATTCTTTCAGGAAAAATTTCCTTCACGGTTATAAACATTTGCAATGATTGTGTTGACAAAAGTCTTGGTATTCCTGAATTCATTTGGTAAAGATGAGGTAATATTTGAATTATTCATAACAATAGACATTGATTAACCGCAGACGGATCCTCAAATTTCCTTTAAATTCTAGAAAAGGATCATTACCTCGATATAAAAAAAATATTTTAGGTAGCGCACTAAGCAATATGTTATATCTCATGTGTAAAAAAAGAATTGAATCCACAACAACATTTCGATGTTGAGTAATATTCACAGAGCCAATGTGTTTCGGTCTCCGATGGACAGGATCAATTTCAGGGTACGACAACATAATATTCTGGATCCGCTTCTCAATATAATCATTGACAATGGATATAAAACAGTAAATAGTATTATATTTAACGAGTAATTCATATACCCTTTTAATTTATAGTTCTTTATTATCAAACGAAACCATGGGGCTACTTAAAGATTTTAATCTGGAAGAATCTTGAAGGTTTCATACCGGATGAATCTGGAGTAAGTATTATACCGAGGGTTAAGCGATTACATCTTACGAATTTGAATTAAGCATGCTTCATTTGTTTTCCACTGTTGCTCTAATAAAGCGCAGTTTTTACCTCTGTGATTATCAGTTCTTATATTGATTGTTACACGATGCAGTGGAAATGCGTGTTCTGTCTCATATGTGAGCGTTTTTTGTCTCGTATGTGAGCTTTGAATATTCAAATGCGGTAACCCTTATTTGTATTGGCAGACGAAGTAGTAAAATTACGTGTTTTGTCTCGTCTGAAAGCTACTGAATAGTCCAATGCAGAATCCATAACATATATTGACAGACGAAGCAGTGAAATTGCGTGTTTTGTCTCGTCTGAAAGCTACTGAATATTCCAATGTGGGATCCATAACATGTATTGGCAGACGAAGCATTGAAATTGCATGTTTCGTCTCGTCTGAAGGCTACTAAATATTCCAATGCGAAATCCATAACATGTATTGGCAGACGAAGCATTGAAATTGCGTGTTTCGTCGCGTCTGAAGGCTACTAAATATTCCAATGCGAAATCCATAACATGTATTGGAAGAGAAAGCAATGAAATTGCGTGTTTTGTCTCGTCTGTTAGCTACTGAATATTCCACTGCGGGATGTATAACATGTATTGGCAGACGAAGCAGTGAAATTGCGTGTTTTATCTCGTCTAAAGGCTACTGAATATTCCAATGCGAAATCCATCACATGTTTTGGCAGACGAAGCAGTGAAAATGCGTGTTTTGTCTCGTCTGTTAGCCACTGAATATACCAATGCGGGATGCATAACATGTATTGGCAGACGAAGCAGTGAAATGGCGTGTTTTATCTCGTCTGAAAGCTACTTAATATTCCAATGCGAAATCCATAACGTGTATTGGCAGACGAAGCATTGAAATTGCATGTTTCGTCGCGTCTGAAGGTTACTTAATATTCCAATGCGAAATCCATAACATGTATTGGAAGAGAAAGCAGTGAAATTGCGTGTTTTATCTCGTCTGTTAGCTACTGAATATTCCAATGCGGGATGCATAACATGTATTGGCATACGAAGCAGTGAAATTGCGTGGTTTATCTCGTCTGAAAGCTACTTAATATTCCAATGCGAAATCCATAACGTGTATTGGTAGACGAAGCATTGAAATTGCATGTTTCGTCGCGTCTGAAGGCTACTTAATATTCAATGCGAAATCCATAACATGTATTGGAAGAGAAAGCAGTGAAATGGCGTGTTTTGTCTCGTCTGTTAGCTACTGAATTTCTAATGCGGGATGCATAACATGTATTGGCAGACGAAGCGGTGAAATTGCGTGGTTTATCTCGTCAGAAGGCTACTGAATATTCCAATGAGAAATCCATAACATGTATTGGCGGACGAAGCATTGAAATTGCGTGTTTTGTCTCGTCTGTTAGCTACTGCATATTCCAATGCGGGATGCATAACATGTATTGGCAGACGAAGCAGTGAAATTGCGTGTTTTATCTCGTCTGTTAGCTACTGAATATTCCAATGCGGGATGCATAACATGTATTGGCAGACGAAGCAGTGAAATTGCGTGGTTTATTTCGTCTAAAAGCTACTTATTATTCCAATGCGGGATGCATAACATGTATTGGGAGACGAAGCAGTGAAATTGCGTGTTTGTTTTCTCGTCTAAAAGCTTCTTAATATTCCAATGAGGGATGCTTAACATGTATTGGCAGATAAAGCAGTGAAATTGCGTGTTTTATCTCGTCTGAAAGCTTTTGAATATTCCAATGCGGGATCCATTACATATTTATTGGAAGACGAAGCTGTAAAATTGCGTGTTTTATCTCGTCTGAAAGCTACTGAATATTCAAATGTGGAATCAATAACATGTATTGGCAGACGAAGCAGTGAAATTGCGTGTTTTATCTCGTCTATTAGCTACTGAATATTCCAATGCGGGATCCATAACATGTTTTGGCAGACGAAGCAGTGAAATTGCGTGTTTTATCTCGTCTGTTAGCTACTTAATATTCCAATGCGGGATGCATAACATGTATTGGCAGTCGAAGCAGTGAAATTGCGTGGTTTATTTCGTCTAAAAGCTACTTATTATTCCAATGCGGGATGCATAACTGCGTGTTTTGTCTCGTCTGTTAGCTACTTAATATTCCAATGCGGGATGCATAACATGTATTGGGAGACGAAGCAGTGAAATTGCGTGTTTGTTTTCTCGTCTAATAGCTTCTTAATATTCCAATGAGGGATGCTTAACATGTATTGGCAGACGAAGCAGTGAAATTGCGTGTTTTATCTCGTCTGAAAGCTTATGAATATTCCAATGCGGGATCCATTACATATTTATTGGAAGACGAAGCTGTAAAATTGCGTGTTTTATCTCGTCTGAAAGCTACTGAATATTCAAATGTGGAATCAATAACATGTATTGGCAGACGAAGCAGTGAAATTGCGTGTTTTATCTCGTCTGAAGGCTACTGAATATTCCAATGAGAAATCCATAACATGTATTGGCGGACGAAGCATTGAAATTGCGTGTTTTGTCTCGTCTGTTAGCCACTGAATATTCCACTGCGGGATCCATAACATGTATTGGCAGACGAAGCATTGAAAATGCGTGTTTTGTCTCGTCTGTTAGCTACTGAATATTCCAATACGGAAACCATCACATGTATTGGCAGAACACAAGTCGAATAACTGAATGTGAAAAGTGGTTACCTTAATATGTTTTGGTAGACGATGCGTTTGTTTCTTCTTCTTTATGGCGATTGGGCCTTTGTGTACCCATTTAAATAGCTCATATTATATTTTAAATGAATATTGTTTTTGTTCTTTTATTTACAATTGTATATCATAAAATAATAAAGTTGGATTACATTTTTATATTAAATATGGTTTAATACTTAAATCAAAATGTGATGTGTCTGGTGACTACACCTATATGCTGCTTTATTGCAAGACTTTTTGTTTTTTCAGGAATTGGCTCATTAAACATAAAATGAAGAAGTTGCAGAATTGTGAAATAAATTATTACAATAAGGTCCCGCGTGAGGGAATGCAACGTTATCTGATAGTATACTTTTTGAATGCTTTGCCTTTGACGGCGTCTCTGAAAGGTCTCGCCAAAACACAGATTTAAAACATTTTTCACTGAATGTTCCGACTGTTTACTTAAAAAGGTATTTTGATGTATATTCGTTGTGTTTGTACATGTGTCTCTCGTTCAGTGTCGTTAAGACCCTACCTTATGTTTCTATGCAGGGTTAATTATAAGTTACGGGGTTAGTAGGTTTACGCCATTTTGGTACGATATAAATTTCCAAAATATGGGGTCACCGCGTGACCAGTCCTGGACCAATGGCGCTGCGTCATTTATGTTGGAGGCGTAATATATTTAAATGTTTGACTACTGTGAGGTTACAAAGATTTCTATAGAGTAATATTTAAAATAAAACTAGTTCAAATTCTCCCGCAAAGAAGAGTATAGACTGATCCTGTGTACAAGGCATAAACTGCAACATGCATTTACAAGGATAGTTTTTATGCCAGTCTGTATGCGTGGTTTTGGATGGCGTTTGTATCTCGTTCAGTGCATGTTTATATCTGGCTTAAAACGGGGTTTTCCAGTGGTTATTCTGGATGGATTTTGGGCTTGTAACTGTAGTTTCCATTGGAGTTTTGGAATAGCGTTGAAGTTAAAGAAACGTTAATGCAACAGAAAGACATATCATGATAGAGACAAGAGAGCAGTCTCTGTTTCTAAAGGAATATTGAATTCCTATGGGGTTTGTGTTGTATAATTATTGCTTTGCGCTAAGGTGCTTGAACAGTAATTTTGTAAAACACCATGTTCGGTTGGGGAGGTATTATATCCATATGTAAAACCATGTTCTCTTTCATAAAAAATAAGATGAAATAATAAAATATTCACAAAAAAACATTTGTTTCTAATCAAAAAAGGTATTAAGGCAGTAGGAAAAATAAGATGCATGTAGTTGACCTTTTTATATAATACAATCAATTATCAAATATAATCGATTTATATGTTTGGCTAATTCAGATAAATAAATATATAAGATAAAGTCAACAACTGCTGACAAAGGGACACATTTCCATATTGACTAAAAGGCACACATTGATTACAGTAACACATGAGTGTTGTTATGCATTTATTGTTCATTCTAAACATAAATGTTATATGAAATACATTGCGTGCATTAAAATTATATTTATATCATCTAACATATCAGTTTGCAATGGTTAAGCTTTAATTATAAACGACATCTAAGACACCATTGTTGAAGTGCTAAATTTGAAATACACCTAAAAAATGTCATTTATTACGATATAGAAAACCTAACATTATAATTTACTCAAAAACATATGTTACAGTCCTTGATCTTCACGTCGTTTGTAACTTTATTTTGACTTCATCTGCGATATTTTCCCACTGCAAATAACAAAAGGTGATGGAAATGGTATGCCAAGTTGCCGCCCATTGAAAGGTAGATATCAGGAAAAACTCATGCAAATACACGCGTTATGTATAAACAATAGCCGAAATATGACTGTATGACCCAACGATTTTGAGAATGCAACGTTTATATTGGATAACATGATCGACAACAACATTTAACTACTAATATTTCTACTACTTCTACTACTACTACTACTACTACTACTACTACTACTACTACTACTACTACTACTACTACTACTACTACTACTACTACTACTACTACTACTAGTACTACTACTACTACTACTACTACTACTACTACTACTACTACTACTACTACTACTACTACTACTACTACTACTACTACTACTTCTACTACTACTACTACTACTACTACTACTACTTCTACTACTACTACTACTACTACTACTACTACTACTTCTACTACTACTACTACTACTACTACTACTACTACTACTACTACTACTACTACTACTACTACTACTACTACCACTACTACTACTACTACTACTACTTCTACTTCTGCTACTACTACTACTACTACTACTACTACTACTACTACTACTACTACTGCTGCTGCTCCTACTGCTACTACTACTACTACTACTACTACTACTACTACTACTACTACTACTACTACTACTACTACTACTACTACTACTACTACTACTACTACTACTACTGCTGCTGCTGCTGCTCCTACTGCTACTACTACTACTACTACTACTACTACTACTAGTACTACTAGTAGTACTACTACTACTACTACTACTACTACTAGTACTACTAGTACTACTACTACTACTACTACTACTACTACTACTACTACTACTACTACTACTACTACTACTACTACTACTACTACTACTACTACTACTACTACTACTACTACTACTACAACTACTACTACTACTACTACTACTACTACTACTACTACTACTACTACTACTACTGCTGCTGCTGCTCCTACTGCTACTGCTACTGCTGCTGCTGTTGCTGCTGCTGCTACTGCTTCTAAATAATAACCATCATATTTAAGGTATTCTTACCAAACAAAGGTCTAGTGCATCGGCGTCCACAACCGTAACTGCAGCATTTTTGACTTCCGGGACAAGAGTAATCTCCGTTGCATTCAGGATGCACGGATCTACAAGCACTGCCGCGTCTCTGTGGACATTGACCAGGCTTTGTACCTGTATCTAAATAGACAATGTGTGTTTCAATCTTGATCGCTTATATAATATTCAAGCTCCTGTGGTGGTATTCAATATTATTGTTATAAAGCTATGTCTTTATTCTGTCCGTTATTTTCCCGTAATTATTTATTAGCTTTAATCGTTTTTAATCCAATTGAGATAACTACTATATAAATTAAAAACATACATCTGGTCATATATTATTGATATCATTCATTGTATCAAGCAATCCGAAAAGCTACATCATTTTGCTACAAAACCGCATAACATGGATCACAATTTTATATGTGATACTACTTTAAAGGCACATTCTTGCATATTTTGTGTTGATAAAAGTACTTCATTCAACAGTAAAAAAAATCAAGAGCAAAACTCGAACTAAAGTAAAGTAAATTATTCTTGAATAACTACTCAAGAAAATGTGTGCCCTAGAATTTTATTTTTTGTCAAAATATTGAGCCATGATGCTAATCAACAAAATAATGCACACAATAAAGAGTTTTCCAAAAGAGTAAAACAAGAGTATTTTCGAATGATGTTATGCTGTTATGTGGTAAAATAAACTGCGCTGCAGATAGATAAATGACTTGAAAATTATTTTGATATTGTGGCCGTGTTTTTGTTATTTCCTTCATAAATGTTAAGTGTTAACTACGAGTCAAGGGGTTGGACCAATCCGGAATCTAGATCATACTCGCTGAATCCCTTAATTCTGTAGTAATTTTGTATTATTATTTTTTTAAGTGTTTTCTAATTGGAAATAACCTTTTATAATATGCTTTCCGATTATTATATGGATTTATCAGTAAAAAAGGAATATGATCTTTCACCATTTGAAAGGGTAAATATATCAAATTGATATTTTTTACTATTTCGACAGATAAGCCCGCTTCCAGTTCCAAATAAAACTTCGGCACTCACAAGGCTGGGAAAAAAATGTTCGTTTTAGTAATATATTTCATTTCATGAACACCAACAGTGATTATCTCACTCGTTGCTCTCACTCGATGAAATATATTACGATCTTACACTGGAATAAACAATTATCTTCTATGTTATGCTATTCAAATTGTAGTGTTAAATGTTGATAACTCATCCGAAAAAGTCACAGGTACATGCCATAATCGCAAATTACATGTATTACTTATTCTATGTAAATATCTCACTTGGTGGGTCGATGCATCGTGGACAACATTCTCCAGGTGGGACAGAAGCTTGCCGCCCGTCCGCACAAATCTTAATATCCAGTGTACAAAATGTCCTTGAGCAATCGGGTCCAACGGGCGGCGGGCAAGAGGGACAACATTGCTTATGTATTATCTGTGGCTTAGCCCCGCCAGGACATTGTGGCCGAATACATCTCGCACGGTCACAGATTGTTCCACCTGGAGGCCTTATAGGAATACCTGAAAGATAATACAGACTTTTAAGGTGGTATGATCGAGCATTAGCAATCCTCTTCCATCCAAAAGGAACATTGATGTAACCGCACCAGAAGTAACACTTTAGCCTATAAGTACCAATTTTTCATGTCATAGCTAAAGCATATGGACTTTGATGTCTTCCTGCGGGTGGCGTAGAATGAATACTAAACCATTTTTTAGTGTAAACTATCGTAGAAAGCGTAGTTCAATCATAGCATGAATAAAAAATCATTGAACACATTACAGAGCTCGAGATTTATAATGATGTATTCTTAAAAATTATTTCACAAACGTATATAATAATGATAAAGTAATAATAATAATAATAATAATAATAATAATAATAATAATAATAATAATAATAATAATAATAATAATAATTATTATTATTATTATTATTCAACCCTACTGAAACCCAACGAACTCACTAAAATTTGTGACTTAACAGTAGACCCGTTATTCATTGGGCAGTATTATAGTCTGGTCCGCTCTTAAAAGTGTGACTTAACAGAAGGGTCGTTATTCGTGGGAGATTATTGTAGTCAGGCCCGCTCTAAAAAGTTAGACTAACCAGTAGCGTCGTTATTTGTGGGAGAATATTGTAGTCAGGCCCGCTCTAAAAAGTTAGACCAACCAGTAGCGTTGTTATTTGCGGGACAGTATTGTAGTCTGGCTCGCTCTAAAAGTTAGACCAACCAGTAGCGTCGTTATTTGTGGGAGAATATTGTAGTCAGGCTCGCTCTAAAAAGTTAGACCAACCAGTAGCGTCGTTATTTGTGGAAGAATATTGTAGTCAGGCCCGCTCTAAAAAGTTAGACCAACCAGTAGCGTCGTTATTTGCGGGACAGTATTGTTGTCTGGCCGCTCTAAAAAGTTAGACCAACCAGTAGCGTCGTTATTTGCGGGACAGTATTGTAGTCTGGGCCGCTCTAAAAAGTTAGACCAACCAGTAGCGTCGTTATTTGCGGGACAGTATTGTAGTCAGGCTCGCTCTAAAAAGTTAGACCAACCAGTAGCGTCGTTATTTGCGGGACAATATTGTAGTCTGGCTTGCTCTAAAAAGTTAGACCAACCAGTAGCGTCGTTATTTGCGGGACAGTATTGTAGTCTGACTCGCTCTAAAAACTGTAACCTAACAGTAGGGCTGTTTTTGCGGGGAAGTATTAATGTCTGACCGCTCTCACAACTAAGACCAAAAAGAATAGCTGCTATTGATGGGGCTGAATTATTGTCTGAACCGCTTAAACAAAAGGTATTTTTTATGGTATTTATATCTTAAAACAACAACTTTATAACGGATAATGCCACCAATGATGTCTGCAGTACAGGTCTAGTTTAAAGGTCAGTCATCTGGCACGTAAGCCATCGGCAAGCCATCGACGATTAACACCTGGTGTTGGCACTAATTTACGGGCCAATGACCGTCGAAGTGTTGTCCAATTGCCTGTAGACTAATGTTATGTTAATCAATTTTAACCGTTGGGAGAGTCAATGATTTTGAAGGAAGCAAAAAATGTGCGTCTGTTTCCAGTATATCGCTGTTCGTCTATTTCATGTAAATCTTTGCGCGTCTATTTCCTGTTTATCGCTGTGACGTCTGCGCATACGCTGTAAACCTTTATTTGACTAATGAGGTCATGAGGTACGATCTTCTTAGGGCACTATATGTATTTATCGACTGAACTTCGTATGTCTATTGAACTCAGATAATATTCACATGGGAATTGATCACTAAAAAGCGGTACCCTCACATACATGAATGCCGACAACTATGCGTTCTGCTTAATTTGATATATTGACATAATCCACGTCAGGAACTTTATGACGTTTACTTAATGAATGTTATTTCCAGGTGACGAAATGCGGCGATCATTATTAAAACAAAATTCAGCGCAAAAATATTTTAATATTTCTTTGCATATTAAAAATAGCTTAAAACTTGGAAGAATGATAGTGGGAAACAATTATTTTACCAGAAATAACGATTAAATCACAGTAAACAAATATAAACACATACCTCAATAATTAATTATTAAAACGTCAACATTGTCGGTTTTGTCAAAAAGGAACACAAGCATATTTTCTTTTAGCTGCTCTCTCTCCATGATATTGTTCTTTTTTGACAGTAAATCCATTCCCATTGTAACCATATCAAATCACCTTTTCGAACATTTAGACGGCTTTTATCAGCAGTGATAATTAAAAGAAGCAAGCGGCTAAGTGGTTGTATTTGCCGCTAAAATATCACGTGACCGTAACTTCCTTATATGGGGTTGTGTGAGTCAAGGAGTTGTATGCGTTCTTGCTAGCGCTCTATGTGTATGTACATGGTCAAAATTGAACAATAAAATATACGTTAAGAACACAGTTTAAATTCGGATACTTGTGAAATTCTCGGAATAGCGCCATTTTTACAACATTGTATTCCAATAGTTGATATAAGAGGGGTTTCTACTCTTGCAGAATTGCATGCTTCTGCGATGAGAGGGGTAACAAGGACGATGTTTGTTTAAGCTGGTATCATTTTTTCGTTTAAATTGCCGAAAAATTACAGTATTATATTCGGGGTTCATTCGATGTAATTAAAGTTAAACAAACAAGTTTCCATAAGCTATTGACATTTAGATCCCCCATTGGTCAATAATTTTCTTTTACAGTTTAATTACACACATGTTCGCCTTAAATGATTATATTCATTCGGTACCATAATTAAAAAAAAATATACCTTAAATATAATCAGTGAATACACAAAAACATACTATATATATATATATATATATATATATATATATATATATATATATATATATATATATATATATATATATATATATATATAACTTTCAATGCAAAGCAATTATGTTATAAAATAAATAGATAAATAATTTATCGCTGTTTATCTGACTCAAACAAATGTCACAGACATGCAGTTTGTATATATATAACTTTCAATGCAAAGCAATTATGTTATAAAATAAATAGATAAATAATTTTTCGCTGTTTATCTGACTCAAACAAATGTCACAGACATGCAGTTTGAACATTTTGTTTAAAAATCCATGACAATTATTAAAATAATGGATAAATTACAAAGCATAGCAATTCTATACATTTCATATAATTAGGAAAAGACAAAGCGATTTCATTAATCTATCTGCAGCGCAGTTAATTTCTAAGTTAAACATAAAGTTCGAAGATTTGTTGCAAAATTCCAAAAAAAGTCCATTTAATTAGTTTGATAAACAATATTTAAAGTATCTTATTATAAAATATGTTTAATTTCAATGCATAGCAATACTATGAATTTCTCAATCAAACATGTATAGTGTGTTTACTATAAATTAATTTAAGGAGTAGATAGGATAGATTGTGTTAAAATTTTAACCACTGAATGTTATAAATTAGTTTTGTGGACCATGAAGCTTGTTAAACTGTTTATTAATTTTGATGTCACTTAAAAAACACCTAACAAAACAAATAAATGAGCCATTTTAAAGTGCTTTATTTAATTTGAAATAAACAAGCTAAAACTCATAGTTTATTGGTAATAGCAACATGTACATGACGTTATCGGTTTCAAACGTAGTCATTGCAAAATATAAAATACAATCATAAACAAATAACACACATATTTATATGTCATATTATAAGAGTGAAAACGTATGGTATGAACTTTAGATCAAAGAGCTATGCTACTTACTTGTGATGAGTGGAACGCATTTATATATAAAAACTATTACAATGTTTACAACAGGTAAATCTTACCTCCACCGGCATATTCTTGTCCGCAAATAACTCCTAGCACCGTTAAAACAATAACAATGAGAATTGATTCCATTTTATTTTCTTAAATTTTGATTTTCTTAAATCAAAAACGAAATGCACCGGATCATTCTGTCGTTGTTGACTAATAGCAACATTTAATTATATCTCTGATTGATTCATAAATGTGGTCAAACCTTCCCCATGTAAAACAATGTCTTAATTCAAGAATTTACGTCAGATGAAATTGATTGATATAACGTGTCTCATGATTGTGTTACAAACGAGCATGTATCCCAGTTAAAATAATTAATTAAGATTTTTTTGCACTATTAAACACACATTTGTTGTTGTGATTCTCTAGTTTTGCGCAAACATCCCAAGACGGAAATGCGGTTATATGGGAGACCGCAAGAGGAAAATAAAATTGACATGCCATCATTTTAAAACAGGATATTGTAAAAATTTCAGAGAAGTGTCTCCCTTCGTGTAAACATGTTTAGCAGTTTTCTTTCCTCCTTATCTAATGTATGTATACGGATAGGTCAGACGTGCTGATGGAAAAGATGACCGAAAATTACCTGCGAGGTTCACCCTTCAAAAAACTCCCATCGAACAAATGACCATTGGTACCACTTGTCTGTGAATATATTAACACAACTGGTTATCTACTTATGATTTGCGAATTTCACTAGGTAAGTGGTAACACGAATGGTATTTCGTAAACCAGATATTATGTTACTTATTAAGTGGAATTCGCAAACCATAGCTAGGTAACTTGTTAGCGCCTGACTCTGGAATGCATTTAAAGCTAAGTGGTAACACGAATCTTATTACGTTTACCAGTTAGTATGTTACTTAAGAAGTGGAATTCGCAAACAATAACTAGTTAACCTTTTAATGTTGTACAACTAAAAAGGTTAAAGGTGGCAGTTCTGGGCATTTTCAAGCCTGTTGTTAGTCCTATGATATTCATCTTATCATAAAAGTAACGCGAATATAAACTAGATAGCTAGATAATTATCGCTGAAATTAAGTGGTTAAAATGAAACAATTCGCGAACGTTAACAGGTTATATTACAGTTGTTATATGCACCATTAATTTGCATATTGAATTTGTTTAAAATTTCCTTTTTAGTTGCATCAACTTTTACCTATGTAAATCGCGATAGCGTAGTATTGTGTTTTGAATGTATTTCGTAATGATATTGCAAACGCATACATTTTGCAGCTGTCTAAACTATCGCTTATCATTCAAACTTAACAACATGGTATCAAAATTGTAAACTGTGATTTTGAATCTGTTATCATTCCTAAGGGGATAAAAACGTACATAAAGACTTATGTACGGAGTTGATATTTTAGATGTTATGACTATGATATGAATTCAAGCAACTATATTATATGCAACATGCCTGATAAGGATACAACAAATTCAGAAAAAAAAACTCGCATGTCTTTGATATTATCTATGTATTATCTACATATTTTGAATGCGTTTGGAAAGCCAAGAAAAATAAATCGGCCTCTTCCCTTACCTGTGACAAAAATGTGTTTCTGGGACGATATTTATTATTGTCTTAAGTCTTCTGTTCAAACTTAATACATACTTATGACATTTCCTGCTTCTCTTTCAGGTAATTTAGATTAATTTTACTTATTTCAGCTTTGTGATGTGGCAGTCTGCGACTGTTTCTTTTGCAATGTGCATTTTCCATGCTTAACATTGGTCTGTTCTTTTACTCTGCAAATAATATGAGTAAGTTCACAAATACTCGAAACAAATCTTCTCAACATTGAACTTAAGTCTTGATGATCATGCTTTTGTTTACAACTAACCCAGTGCCAACTATTAATCTGTTAGTTTAAACTGTAACAACAAGAGACGTTCATTTAAACACTGTTTATCCGAATTCGTCAAATAAAAAATTCGCAATAACGACGTTTCGGATAATCAATTTCAGAAAATGACAGCGTACCTTATAGATTCGATATAATATTAAGTCGTGAAGATTGCAATGTCAGTTACACGTTATCTACATGTTGCATTTGGTTTGAGTGATCCAGGGTCGAGTGGGTTATGTGGCCATCGAATTTGATGAAACATTTTCAAATCATTTTCAGATTCTGTAAAACAGCAATGATATAGATAGATATGTATCTTTACAAGCAAAACCAGCGAGCTGTTTTTGTCTCATTTGAATATTGTTATTATTATATACCACGTGATAAATTAGGCGGGATTGGTTACGAACAGGAAAGCAAAATGGAAAATTAATTAATTTCAAGTATCTAAAACAATTTTGGAACATGGATTTAATGAGTAAAGGTGCTATGTTACATTTGTAAAATGATATAATGACTAAATCGAAAAATAAGAAGAGGAAAGATAGAAATAGTAGTGACAATGAAATCAACAGTCGGAAAATATGTAAACAAAGAGGCCCGTCCGGGGGCTCGGATTACAGTGAACTTCCAGTAAGTGAAGTACTTAGCAGAACTAATTTTGTATTATATGCGGAGGATAACTTGGACAGTAGTGTTTTTGTGCAAACTGCAAGTGAGGAACCCTTTACCATGGCGGAAAACAACCCAGAACCTACCAACCGGGATCTAATGAACTTATTAACATCTATGAGTGGTAGGCCAGAAACTGTTGAGAAAAAGTTGGGGGCCATTGAATCGATCGAGAAAAGGATGGTTAATTTTGAGAAGGAAGTTACAAAACTTTGGCTAGCCCTTGATGATCGGGTGAAGAAGGTGGACGAGCGGGTGACGCGTCTGGAGGACAAAGTGGACGGGGCGGACATACACGCGGCGGAAGTGGCGGAGAGGATGCAGCGACTCGAGAAGGAGAGAAACACCCTACGTGACGACGTTTCATATCTACAGTCACAATCGATGAGAAATAACTTAGTGTTCACTGGGGTGCCCGAGGATAACACCAGCGGGAGTGAGACGGCGGAAGCCACGGAGAGGAAGCTACGCCAACATCTACAGGACGCCTTCAAGATCGCCCGCGAGATGGCCGAGAGCATCCGGTTTGAGCGGGTGCATCGGTCACCAGGCGCGCCGGTGACGGGGAAGATCAGGAACATTGTGGCCAAGTTCACTTTTTCAAGGACAGAGAAATGGTTAGGAAATCGTGGAAACAGCTGGATGGGACCGTGTTTCGTGTTTTCGAACAGTTTCCGCCGGATGTAATTCAGAAGAGGAGAGTACTAGTTCCGAAGATGAAGGAGGCGAGGCGGCAGGGGAAGCGCGCGTACCTGGCCTACGACACCCTCTACGTCGACGGAACCGCAGTACGTGCGTAGGGTCACGAAGGCGGTGAGGTTTCGGTTTAACATGGAACGTACATGGACTCACTGATTGTAAAAAGAGTTCTTCTGATTTTATTGATATTATTAGTTCACATGATATTTGTATTTTATATGAAACATGGACAAACTCATCTAGTAACATTGATCTAAATGGTTATATTTCAAAACATTATTATAGAAAATTTCAACATCGAAACGCTCGTAGAAGCAGCGGTGGTGTTTTAGTTTATTTTAAGGAGCATTTAGAAAACGGTATTCAAATTGTCAGAAACCATTATGATTCTATTATTTGGCTAAAACTAGACCATAATTTCTTTCATACTGAAGAAGATGTGTATATATGTCCAAGCTATATTTTGGGAGCTGACTCTCCTGTATATAATACTATAAATGTTGATCTATTCGATATTCTAGAAAATGATATAACATATTTTTCTGAAATTGCCAAGGTATATATTGCTGGCGATTTAAATAGCAGGGTTGGTAATAAATGTGATTTTATTGTACATGATAATGTAAACACTGTATATGATGATATTTATTATGTTCCAGACTACACCTCTGTTAGGGCCTCAGTTGATACGGTTAACAATAGTCATGGGATCAAATTGCTTGATCTTTGTAAATCTTCATGTATACGCATTGTCAATGGTAGAATTGGCGATAGTTGTAAACATACATGTTATTCTCATAACGGTTCTTCCGTCATTGACTATGTATTGACCAAGGAATGTAATTTTTCATTGTTATCTAAGTTTACTATAGGTGATTTTACTGAATGGAGCGATTATGCCCCGTTTCATTTTTCATTGTATTGTAATAATTATTCACCGAGTTATGAGACATTCAGTGATGTTAAATATAGATGGGATAATACGCTACGTGAACAATTTCGTTCAGGATTAATTACAAAATTGCCTGCATTAAACGATATTGTTGAAAATATAGACTATACAAGTAGAATGTCAATTAATAGTGTTTTAGATAGGTTTACAACGACTATCCGTGATATTGCAGATCCGTTATTTTCTAAAGTGTTTAGTTATAGTAATAAACCATCGTTTGATGATAATAGTTGTATGAAAAATGCTGATTGGTTTGATAACGATTGTGTTGATGCAAGGCTATTATACCAAGAGGTTTTACGTTGTTATAACATAGACAAATCTGATGTAAATAGGATTACTCTTTGTTCACGAAAGAAGTATTATAAAGATTTAATTCGTAGAAGGAAACATTGTTGTTATCGACAGAAAATGAAGGAAATTGAAAATTTAAAGAGAAATAAGCCAAAAGATTTTTGGAAATTTTTCAAGACAAAAATAAAGTAAATAATCATAATATTACTTTGGATCAATTTAAAGATTTTTTTGAAAATCTTAGTAATAATACTTTTGATAGTAATAATAATGAAGCAGAGGATTTCTGTTCAAACCATGATTTTAATGAAGATAATTCTACATTTCCAGAATTAGATCAACCTATATCTGTTAATGAAGTACACATGGCAATTAAGCATTTAAAACATAATAAGGCTGCTGGTAGCGACTGTATACTAAATGAATACTTTATTGATTGTGTCGATATTTTATCTAGTCATTTATGTGATGTATTAAATGGTATTCTATTGTCTGGTTATTTTCCTGAAAAATGGACTGAAGGTGTTATAATTCCTTTACATAAAAAAGGTTCTGTTAATGATGTTAATAATTACCGAGGAATTACACTTGTCAGTTGTTTTTCCAAAGTATTTACTACTATATTAAATAAGCGTATTGAAGCATTTTGCAAATCTAATGATACTATTTCTGATGCCCAATTTGGATTTCGGAAAGGTTGTTCTACTGTTGACGCCATATATATATTGACGTCCGTTGTAGAAAACTATTTAAATGAAAATAAACGTCTATACGTTGTGTACGTTGATATGTTTTGATAGTATTTATCGCAATGCCCTATGGTTAAAAATGTACAAATCTGGTATTAAAGGTAAACTGCTTAGAATAGTAAAGGATATGTATGAAAATGTTAAATCATGTGTGAAATCATGTACTTCTTACTCAGACTATTTCAGTTATGCTATTGGCTTGCGTCAAGGGGAGATAATGTCCCCAATATTGTTTTCTCTATTCGCAGAGGACTTGGAATTTTACCTACTGAATAACGCTGCGTCTGTTTATTCAGGTTTAAATATTGATGATATTGTGTTAATTTTATTACTCTTTGCAGATGATATGGCCATTTTAGGCAAAACACCAGAGGAGTTACAAGAACATTTAGACAACCTTAATTTATATTGCATTGCATGGGGACTAAAAGTAAACACAATTAAAACAAAGATTATGGTATTCCGTAAGCGGGGTAGAACACGTCAAAATGAGACATGGACTAATAATGGCCATAACATTGAGGTTGTAGATAATTTTAATTATTTAGGTACTGTTATTAACTATACTGGTACTTTTGTATTGAACCAACAACATTTAGTTGGAAAAGCCCTCAAGGCTATGAACACATTGTTATATAAATGCAAGCAATTTGATCTTAAACCTAAAATATTTTGTCAATTATTTGATGCCTTTGTTGGTTCTATACTTAATTATGCATCCGAAGTATGGGGTTTTAGTAAATCCAAAGAAATAGAACGCATCCATTTGAAATTTTGTAAACGATTGTTACAAGTGAAATTTAATACATGTAATGCTGCTGTATATGGCGAACTAGGAAGATATCCTCTATATATTAATAGATATGTACGCATTATAAAGTACTGGTTTAAAATTGTTAATAGCAATAATATCATTCTGAAGTCTATGTATAATCATGCACTTGATGATTACAATAATAAGGGTTATACCAACTGGGTTTCAAATGTGAAAACTTTGTTAAATAATTATAGTTTTGCATATGTGTTTGATAATCCCAATGCGATACATGTAAATACATTCATTAGTGAATTTAAAAGTAGAATCGTAAATACATTCAACCAAGAATGGTGTGTAACTGCTAGTAATAGTCCAGTTTTAGATATGTATAGAGTGTTTAAACCCACTTTAGATTATGAGCATTATCTAGATATTGTACCTAGAACTCTACGATTGTATTTTGTTAGATTAAGGGTTTCTGTACACCCTTTAAGAATTTAGACAGGAAGGTATGCTCGTATAAATTTACCTCGCAATGAGCGTTATTGCTTATGTTGTAATACTAACGATATAGAAGATGAATACCACTTTATTTGCATTTGTCGTTGTTATACTCAATTACGAAAAAAGTACATTAAACGTTTGTATTATGTTAATCCATCTGTATATAAGTTCCATAATATGCTTACTTCAACTGATAGGTTGGAGGTCATAAATGTTTGTAAATATATGAAAGAGGCATTCGTTATTAGAAATACATTAATTAACATTGTGACTTAACTTTATGCAGTTTTTTTTCCTCACTGCCTATGCTAAAAATTGATCTATATACTATTTATTACTCATACATATTAGGTTTGATTGAATGATTTTATTTAATTAGTTCTTTTGATCTATAGTCTATTTATTATTCATAAATATTAGTTTTACTGTTTGAAGTCATGAAATTATTTCTTTTGAAAGTTATAATGTTTAGACACGATTTGTGTATACTATTATGTATTAAGACGATATACTATTGTATAAGTCTAATAAACTGTCTGTTCTGTTCTGTTCTGTTTATATACAGACTACATCACCAAAATAATTTGCTCATTTTCTAACATCGATGTGAGTAACATACGCGTGCTCAATGTCATTTTTTAACAAGCGCTAATTATGCTTCATTATCACCTCAAGCTGATGCCTGAGTGCTATCGCAGTATGATGTTGTTGTTGTTTTTCGAAAAAGCTATTTCGGATAATTGATTAAAAATTTAGATTAGCAAAGAATGAATAAAATAGGGACCGAAAAATAATTTCGAAATAGCGATGAATTCGGATAAATAGTGTTTAGAATAGCGGTGTTTAAATGTACATTTTTTCCCAATTTGTACGCTGTCAGGGAGCATACTTAGTATCCATCAGCTGCCTTGCTATTCATGATTCATGTCTCGAACGTGTTAGTCAAACTTTATGAAGGGGCTTGTTTGATAACCATTTTCCCCCCAATAATCATGTCATTCTTACACTTGGATAGGAGGTGTGGACAAGTATGCCTCATAATAAAATCATTCAATATGTCTTTATTCTAGATAATGCCAGCTGATAAAGGTAATAGGGAAAAGTCCGGATCTTTACGGTATAAATAAATATTTTTTAATTGAGATCAAGCTAATCTTTAAGTCAATCAAAGCAGCTTTAGCAAATACTTCCAAGTAATGTGACAACATGTATATGCAGCTTAATTGATGGACATCTTTGTTAATGGTACCAATAAAGGAACGTGGGGGTGCAAACTTGTGAAGATTGTGTAAAGCGTAATGTTCAATGAAATAACTTAAATATTATTTATGCACTTACCTAAGAATACTTCCGCGCAGTTGTACCATATATGCCGATGTCGTTTTCGTGGTTCGAGAATGGTGGACCGCCTTGGGAAGACTTTCTTCGGTCGTTTTCTCATTCCAATCAACGGTCAGCTCATACTAAGAGTTCAAATCTTCCTGCTCATAAATATTGTACCATCGGGGTGCGTCATGTCGATTCGCAGCTCGTACCGATTTTGGCGAGTTATGTAATTTAATTTTCTGAAGGCCAAGCCAGAAGTTTGTATTAAAACTCCCGAAGCCTTTTTGCTATGTTATCTAGTTTGGGAAGATGTCTGAGTCGGATACTTGGCTATATTTTGCGGATACTTACCTTGATTACTCCTGTAGTGGAAACATTATTGGCCATCTCCTTTATAAATTTGTTATTGGAATGTATGACAGTAAATACCATTTAACAGTAAACCCGACTGTAATAGACTTTTGAAAGAATTTTCGTTAAAACTATCCTGGGTTTTTAATAGGTCTTAATGATTTGATACAATGATTTGTATTCCAGAAAGATTCAGGCCAATCGCTTGATAATTTAAAAACAGCTTAAAGATAGACTAAATTTAAGTTACTTATAACTTTCACTTTGAATTGTAATATTTCTTAGGCTACCATCGAAACAAATTTTCTGATGTAATAAGAGTTCTGCTAGATGGCAAATACATCGCAAACAAACATACATCTATATTAGCGATGCCAAATGCCCAATGTTAATACACATTATATAATAATTAATTATTCGAGGTTGACTGCTAGATATCTTGCGCGATAATATCAGAAAGCCAGGCAACTTAAGATGAAGATGCGTTCTCAAGGATGGAGTACCAACGGCTAAGGTGTGAAAATGTAATCTCGAGCCTCCAAAGGAAGAACGATCAAAAAGAAGACGTAAGGTCGGCACCATATTTTTATACGCGCTCTCATTGTTTGTCAATCAAGAGCCAAATACATAAATGCAAAGGGTTGAACCCTACTTCTTACCTGCTGGGACAAAGAGGAATATTTATCGCCGTTTGTTATGAATCGAAGAAATACTTCATGACCTCCAAAAACAACAGCAAGAGAACCTCGGTTCAAGCATTTGGTTATGTCGAGGACAGTGACCTATGACGGCACAATATCCTTGCAGTATTACATGTGTGCCCGAAGAACGGCTGGACAGATGGAGAGAAAAAAAAGTGTACCTTGAAGATTCACTTCGATACCGGGCACATGTAGCAACGACTAGTTTGAACAACTACAACAAATAATTATGAACATTGTTAGAAAGTTTCTACCGTCTAATTAAACTGAGCTGTTTTAGTTACAACAAAGCGAATGACCACAGCAGACCTATGATAATTTCTATAAAGTGGCACAGAACACTCAATGACTGAACGTCTTGCCTTTTTCTAGGGCACCAGTGGATACAAAAGGTGACCCTAGGCTATCCACCGGCACAGCAGGGTATGGTCCTAACGGAGGAGCAATTCATGGATGCGTTATACAGTTCAGCTCTAGCAACGATGCTTTGCTCAACGCAATACAAATGAGGCATATTATCAAGCTAAAAAACATATTGTTTAATCGTGATGTTGTCCAACAGTTGTTTAAATGCTGATTACCAGACCACAAGTAAAGTAAAATAAGTTATAGCAGAACAGTGTACGTGCGTAATACAACGAGCTTTGTGAGTCGAAATGACGAGAACACAATAGTTAATGGTCGGGTACGAATGGAGGTTAGCAAAAACAAAATACATTATAGGAGGAAAATATTAAGGAAATGTGAAAGGTTACTATATATGAAACCTCAGTGGTAACCTAAGTAAAAGTCATACCCATCAATACAGTAATGGTCCTTGTGTAAAAGACGGACCTCGTGCAAATCAACACAATAGAGAAAATCGTGAAGTGGCGTATCACTCGAAACACACATACACAATCATTTGCCTAAAGAGTAGGTTTTTAAACTAAGCATATTCCAAGTAGAACGTACAACCCTTCCGAACGAAACTGACTTCATTGCATTAGTCGACACACATATATATATTTAACGTATGATTTACACGTTCTTGTGAACTGCACTTTATACTCCATTCAGAAAGGAGCATATGGAAATAAATATAAATACCGTGTGAAAAACGGTGCTAAAGTGCTCAAATATAAATGTTTAATGATAGATAATTCGTTATGTTTAATTCCTTTATTGAAAATGAACGAAATTGCATGTCGTCCATCTCGTTACATTTTATTGAATGTTTAAGATTCCCTGCTTCTATTAGAAAAATAGTCCACTAATGAAGAATATAAATCCATAGCCATGTATATACTTGGAAATATATTGAAATCGACGTATATTCGGCCTATGTTTTGCCCGGAACAACAATTATATAATGCACTGTCGGACCGAGATGGGGGAGTAAATCAGATATATGGCCTATGAAGTGATTAAATTGTTCATGCGTTAATATAACAACATAATTATGATAAACTGTTTCCGGTTAAATGAAATTTCATTTTTAGATGTTTGCGTCTTTTAACACGGAATTTCAATTTAACATATTTACTGGTACATTAATAAAGAAATTCAATAAACACATACTGAGTAACTTCATTCATTATCAAATTAATGAAATACAAACTAAGGAGATGGTAAATTAGTTTACAGTCAGCTGTGTTACCACAAGGAGTAAGGTGTTGGTCCAAAAGTTTTTTTTTCTGCAAAAAATCGACTCGATCTATTGGAAATTCAAAGTGTCTATTTTAAGACCTACGCGAGGGTAGCATAATCATATCACCCGGTGAAAAGCGTTATGTCAGGATAACAGTATCGATTAGATAATGTCGTGAATAAGATGATTTAACATGGACAGGTCACGTGAGGTATTATATTAATAGAGGTGTAATAATATAAATTGTCACTATCGCCATTACGGAATATTATATGACTATGTGTAACAGAACAACAAATTTTATAATTATTTATTTTTTTCTGTTTTTCACATTTTGCATTTGATTACACTTGGTTAAAGTAAATGCATACTTTGATAAGATTTACCTTTTACGTGATTTCTTTATTTAGGATTGTTCGGATAAGAGTAAGGTTTGTGCACGTAAACCGGTTTAAACCCCCAGTAAATTTACATTAAACTGACCGTTCCAAGGCGGTACCTAACAATCGTTGATACACATAGCTAGGTTTTGTATATTATATATGCACTGTGCTGTTTTTTGGAGTTTTGTGCTGTTGTTCCATGTTTCTTGTTTTTGATTTTTTGTTTTTGTGTTCTTTGTCTTTGGCGTTTACTCAGTGCCATTAAACGGGGTTTATGTTTAAACTTTTGGCTACTGAGCTTGTTTCTGTAGTATTTCACATAAGTATTGGAGACACGATTCGTGATGAATATGCGTATTGACTTATGGGTGGAGCCTGTAATATGTATCGACTCATGGGTAGAGACTTAAATATGATACAAAAAACTCTGATGCTCAATACATCTTGGGAATGAAACTATGGTGATAAATCGACAAGAAATTACTAGGGCATGAGTAGAAAGTTCGGAGCCTAGTACCTGATCTTCAATTACCCGCGGATACCCATATACAAATATCACACTGCAGAATAAATACAACATACACTAGCAAATAGACGGTTGAATTGACGAAAGAAAAGTACAAGGATTCATAGACATTTTCATAATGAAGTTAAGCATTAATTATTAAGTTCCTGATCGAAAAGGGAACACAAGACTAGAATCTTCCATCGATGTTATAAATAAGGATAGAACGTTTGTTTTCCTTAAACATTATTAATTAATATTCTTGACATACTATTTGATAATGATTGTATATGATTGTTTAAAACAGCTTTCAAGAAATTACTGTTATTCGTTGTTGCATGCATATAATACATAAATTTATACACATCCATACACATTATTCACTCTCCATGATCTAGTGTCTGCATGCTTCTAAACCGGGAGTTTGGGGGTATAATATTTGACGCTAAAATAATTATAATTATACAGTCACATATAGTACATATAGCAATAAACCCATCATCCAAATAATCTCACCATTGTTTTTTTGAATGGTACAAGGCTCAACTATACGTTGCAAAGGCCTTTTCTATGTGTTTTATTTACTGAGTCTGTATATGTCTTGAAGGTCTGGGTCTTTTGGTAACTTCATCACGCTTTAATAAATATTGCTGCGACAATTTCATTGAGTGTATTGTTATATATATAATGGGTAATTGCTTGTATAACTTTCTTGATAATAAGATCATAAACAATGTCTTTTATGTTAATTATTTAATTTTATTTCAGATAATGGTGGCTTTCTTCTAATTATCATCTCGACTGACGTCTGGGAGTTGAGATATGTGCTGAATGTCAAGGCAATATGTGAGGCCCTTCCCGTAAGCCTCGTTTCCGAAATGTCCGTTGAGGTTAGACTGATGACAGGCTTTGTACCACCATGTACCTAGAACATAGGAAATTAGGCTAAACCCAAGAATGTTAAAGTGTGTATATATAGTAGAATTGCAGCTGCTGAGAAGCAAAACCATTTTTGTGACACGGTTGGTGATATAAGTACCAGATCGACACATATCACCTTGTCTCATGAAGTAAGTCATTCAGCATACACAGTCATATGTACAACTATAAGTTCCTCGCTTTGGACATTTTGCAGTCCAATGTTCATGTTTTCTTCCAATTTTTTGAGTTGCAGTCAACAATTAACAAGACACAACACGTTAATTCCAATACGCTTTCAGTACAAACAAACATACATACCTTTTCATCAACATTATTAATTCCTCTGGGGAGAGTTCCAAACCTAGGGAAGCAGCCATACTTTTCCAACTGTTTGGCGGTGGTGCACCAATAATGACGGAGATACAACGTCTCGTTGTAAGAGCTTTCGTAATGACATATTCCATAAGGTGTGACCTATACAAAAAACACGGTCAAGCAAATTGAATTTGATCATTGATTGTGCCCATGTGTAAAATAACAAGGTTAACTTGTGCCATATATATATATTTATTTTGAGTTTTCATAGTATAAAAAAATCGTTTTTAAAAAAGCATATAATCAAACATAAAAAAAAAGATCTAGGAAATTGGTAAACTGTCGATGATGAGATGTCTAATTGTTAATGATAGTTTACTTAAGTATATTAACTTTAAATAGAACATATCAAAATGTATTGTGAGTGTGATCTCAAATCTAGCGTTGCTTACGCAACACTGCGTATGTACTTTGAGGTCAAAACGAGCATCTGTTCTCCGAAGACATTGAAAATGAAAACCACTGTCAACGCGGCTAAATCGAGGATACATTCCATTTCTTATTTACTTGTCCGCTTTATCACTCTCAAAGACACCATCCCTTTGGCCATTTATCCAATATCAGACCGGTGAATCCCAAAACACAAACAATTTTTCATAAAAAGTTAATTATAATATCTAAAAAAAGTCCAGCACTATCCTTGACAAAGTAAACGTTTCTGATCTCCTATATAAATGAGAGCAACATTTAATCCATCATTAACTGACCTGTTCACATCGTTCAATATCACCGTTTACCCCTCTCATCATACATAGTATGTCCATATTATCACCAACTTCATATTACCATTCATTTGATTCATATCCCCCATTTTATTAATCATATTTCATTTTGATAATCTTCGAACGTATATGTAAACGTATTAATGAACACAATTTGGAAGATGAAGGTGGTATTTCTCGGAAATAAATCGAGCTCTGCAAAGATTTACACAATAGTAAGACCGCTAACTTGTTCAAATAAATCAATTTAAAAAAAACAGGTCTGAACTAAAATCTAAGAACTGTGTAACACTTGAAGTAAAACAGAATTCCAGCATAGTAAAGAACCTGAATTTAGGTTCATGGAGCTTAACATACATTTAGAGAGTATGACAACACATATTATCCATCAACGAAATTGAATTGATTACAGCTAAAATTGCAATTATTTATAAAAGTTTTGGAACCAATTTATTTCAACGTTTGCTAACATGCTTCCATACTGATTATCTCATAAAAAACGAAAAGCAAGTATGTATTTTTAAGAGAAAGAACAATGACAAAAATGTAAATATCTCTTTTAAATAACAGCTGCAAAAAGTCCGTGGTAATTCGATATCAGATTTGAACAGGCATCGTAATAAAAGTAAAAAAAATGTTTTAAGTTAGCAGCAAACAACGCCATATAACTAAGATTTCTTAATCAAATCATCGAGTTTAATAATTGTATTTTCAGCAGTTTTCAACGCTAAACATTCCGAGGTTGCATTATTTTTGTGTATATGATAAATATATATGAAATGCAAATGTCACTTATTGTTTTATCAAACACTCGTCAACATAGAAATTCTTAAATGAAGAGACTTAATGTAAAGATGAAAACATGCCATTATTTAGGCTAAACTTCATGTTCTGAAAACAGAGGTACACATAGAATTGCAGCAATTAAACAACTTCTCAAACATACGTTGTAATGTTAATATGACTATTCACTGTGCATCAAAATAAGCACCCTCACCTGAACAAACCAACTACATCAAACTGAGAAATTCTAAGAAATGAAAAAAAGCCCTGTTTTTTTCTATTGACGTTATATTCAGATATTGTACAAACATTGATGCATGGTTGTTTTTTTTTAGATATATTAATGAGCAGCTTATAAATAAATTAACTATATGTACTTTACCTGTCATTGTTTTGCTTCAGGGTCCCGAGATCATAGACCAACTTCTATCGAGGTCAAATCAGCAATACAATACAGATTTTAAAATAAAATATTTAGATTGAAGAACATACTCATTTTAAAAATGATCAGCTCAACAATGAAATGTATGGAATTACAAGCTCAATGTGTAAAATAATTACCACGTTATACAGAAGTATCCATGTTATTTACCATCACCATTCCTGTGCACATGAAACTTATCTTGTTTCCCTTTTCAAATGAAACCTTCAATAGTATTCTATACATCACAAACAAACATATATATTTCACATTTATACCCAGTATCATAGATTAATATTCGTTGTAACACAGTATTTTGGAAGAATACACAAAGAGTTTTCCGAATAAAAAAGGCGTATCCAGCTTCAAAGCTCAGTCGGGGGGATTAAACCTATATTCACACAAGTTTAAAACTTATTTTCATTATAAAGATTTTGCATTGATAGTTATACTTGGCGAAGTATTAGTTAAAATATGAATAGTGATGCTTCTACAAGTACGAATGGTGAAAAACAGTCATACAAATATGTTTAGGTTTGTAGATATACAAGACCATTTACATTCCTTGATGACTTGGAAATGATAAAGTAATACAACAATATTAGAGACATTCCTGTAGGTCCCTTGGAAAACATTTTTTATAAACATGTCCACGATAATCATGTCTAGAATATTCCATGGTTTTCAATTATCTTCCGTTTTGTCTATATAGATTGTATACATTTAAAAGCTCGCCCAATCCACCAATAATGGTAAACAAAGTATTGTACTTGTATTGGCGAAAACAAATGTTTCACAACTTAAGTTACGAGTATTTTTAAGCCGTAATCCGAATTTCTATATAATTAAGTCAAAAACCAATCATCATTCTAGCCCAACTCTTTATGATTCATATTAATATTTTAGTCGACCGAATAATTTCGATTATATTTTTTTCCAGCTTATGTTTTTTTTTTTTTAATCACTTCGGGATAATGTTTTACAATCACTTTTTTGTGAACTGGTAATACCAAGTTGTCATGACAAATATGAAATATATTGAACAAACTGGTTTTGTATGTAATGTACCGACATTTTTGCGGCAGAAATACACACAAGCCCGCATGCTCTACACTGTTGAAATGCCATCTGGGCTTGTTTAGATTGTGGAGTTTATAAAACAAGGCTTGTGAAATATTTTGATACCAACACTAATTTACTAATGAAAGATTTGTAAGGCTTGTTTACCCAAAAATCTAATTCCAAACCTGATATTTTAAAAAATGACATTGTGTTAATTTGTGTATGTGATTTGGTAATGACAATAGTCCAGATGGGGAATCTATCACTTGTTGGTAGATAGTAATAGTCGGTTTGTACACTCTATTCATTTTAATCATAACTTGTATCAACAATTAAAAGATAAAATCCCGATTCGATTTCATTTGCCCAATGAAAGGACAGCTTCGATTTACAATAAAGGACACTGACATTGTCAGTTCAGCCTATTCCAGGTCACGTGCACTTGAATGTAGTGTCCCACAAGGAAGCTGTCTCTGCCCTTGGCTGTTCCTAGCATATGCTGGGACGTTATTCGACGTCATACCGCCATCTATCACAGTGCGTGGTTTCGCAGAGGATCACACTGCCGATAAACATATCTGCCAGAGCGATCCTGGCAGCGATGAAATTGCTAAACATGAACTCGAACAATATTCCTTAATAATTAATTACTGGAAGAATCAGAACAAACTAAAGATGAACGCTTCCAAAACGGAGTTTATCAAGTTTGGTAGTCAACCTCAACTAAATAAATGCGAAACAAATTCAATCAAAGTTGTGATAACACCAATTTGAAAGCAGAAAACTTTGTAAGATACCTAGGGGCGTTTCTTAAAGAAACATTGAATTTCAAAGAACACGTGAAAAGAAAATGCCGCACTGCTATTTTGAATTACATGAGAATAAAGAGCATTAGAGCATTATTTGACGAAAGAAGCAACAGAAATTCTGGTGTTATCTCTAGTCATGTCCCACCTTGACTATTGCAACGTCATTCCTTATTGGATAGCACAGTGCGACATACAAAACATGCAGCGTATACAAAATATGTGTGCAAAACTCGTTCTATCTCGCTCTCGATATGCGAGTTCCAAACAAGCTTTATACGATCTGCACTGGTTACCTGTGAACGCTAGAATCACGTTCAAAATGTTAACTTTTATGTACAGCTGCTCAGTTGGAAACGCTCAAGGGTACCTCACCGAACTTCTAAAAATACAACGACCAAAGCGCAATCTACGCTCAACACAAACTTCAGAGAGATGTCATAAAAAACATTTAATAAAAGAAAGACTTTCGCCGATAGAGTTTCAGTACCGTTGGTCCGAAACTCTGAAATGAGCTTCCAAGTAACATCATAAACTCTGTATCTTCAGACAGTTTTAAGAAGAACTTGAAAACGCATTACTTCAGGGACTACTATGCATTGTTCTAAATAAACACCGTGTTCGTGAGCGGACTGTTTTAATCCCAATCAATTTTTGTTTTGTGCAACATTTATGTCTATATTATTTAATCCCTTTATAAATATTCAAAAAAAAGATAATCTATGATAATCTTAAAAATGGGCCACACAGTACTCACAAAGTCGTATATAACGCTTTGGGGAATGGCTCTCCAAGAGGGAATGGTACTTAACCTTCTCCGGAGGGCTAGTGTGGTTTCAAGTTGAACTATTTCATACTATCTTAAGCAGTATAGTTATGAGATGGTAATTTTGCGACTTCCTACTTTTTCGGTTCGTGGTAGGGAGGGACACCGGGTATGATATTTTGAGTTTTCTAAAACAATACCTTAGATCTTTTTCATGTTTTGCAGTAGATACACATAAGTTTTAATTTAACTAATTCTTTTTATCTTCACACGTTTTACGAAAATGTATTGATTTTGATTTTAGATTGGTTTACATTACTGTGTACAACGCCATTGAGTATATTTATAAAATTAGGCGTTTAATCAAATAAACAAGTTTCAAGTTTCTGACTATGGAGCCTTCTATTTTTTTAATTGGGGTATGTTCAAGTTCCATTATTCATTTATAGTCATTTTTTATTATGTATTTGAAAAAAGTTTTAATTATGTTCTTCACAGACGTGATTGATCAAAACAAAAATAAATTCGTCCGATGTTTACTGCATAAGAACTATGCCAACACGTAACTTTTGTCATATTCTATAGGAAAAATTTCCTTTCATACTTTCCGGAAAAATATATATGGGGTTTTATCAGTGAAATACCATAAGGTTATTTTTTATATTTTCACTTTAAACTATTAAGTAAAGGAATATACTTTTAGAACTACTTTAAAAATAAATCGTAGTAACTTCCCTTTGATTTAAACCGTCGATCCAACTTATGAAAGAGCAATTCTTGTTAAACAAAATAATTATATTTCAAAATAAATAAAAAACGAGTGCATATGTTAAAACAATTGTTGCTGTTTATACACCAACATAAAATACCGCTCATTTCGGAAGCTATAATCCCATTTACTTGATCATAGTTTCAATAGTTTCATGCTGTAACATATCAGTTCATACACATAGATTAATATAATTATCCCATTTATCAATTTGACCAAAATATGCCTTTTATAAAATGGTTATAAAAAATCACCTTTTATTTAAAGAAGTGTTTAGTTCTTTTGCAAATTTTGAAATGCATGTTGCTAACATGAAATGTTTTATTAGAATAAGTGAAACCAATCATTTTCGAAACATTATTTTGAGCGCTGGACATGTGTTTACCAGAGTTACATAATTCATCGCTTTTCACATATTCATTTGATATTATCAGTCTTCTTATTTAAAAAGCGAATCAACAAATATGTAAAATGTAAATGAAAATTAATTCCTCTACTTATTCAGGACTCAAACGTTTTGTCTTTCATTATTTAAAAATGAAATAGAAGTATATAACTTTTAATTGGCACGGACTGTATTCGAGGAAATGAATATTTAATTCAACAAGCAGAAAATTGTGTTCTGACCTTATACGATTGTATAGTATATGTATTAAGAAATGTCAAGTACATCATTGATAATTGTCCTTACCATTACTTGTCAGAATTAAAAGGGTTTAATAGTGCGAGGTAGTAACTTAAAACAAATATCAATTGGACTTAATAAGACTTGTTTTAGTCTTACTGTACCGATTTAATTGGACCATTACAAACATGAATGCGACAGTTTTGCAAGATCTAGTGGATATCGCAAATAGAGAACGGGCCACTGAAAATATTCCTGCAATTGTTTATATCGCTGTTGTGGCCATAATTGGTATATTTGGAAACTTAGCACTAATCTTGTTTTATGGCTTAAAGAAGATTAAGTCTACGTCAACATATCTGATGACACTGCTAACTGGCAATGATCTTTTTGTCTCAATACTTCCATTAACAAGCATTGCGTTTTGCCTGAATGAATTGAACTTCCCGTATATCTGGATAATTCAGTTGTTTATGTTCATGACATATGCATTTAACCTGGCTTCTTTGCTTCTTATTCTGATAATAGCAATAGATACCTATAGACATGTACTTTTACAAAAACACTTTAGTATAAAGGCATTCGTAGTCATTGTGACGGGAGTGTACATGTATCCATTTATGACAGCGAGTAGATACTTCTTTCTTCTTGGCACGATTCCAGTCAACAAAACGATCAACAACGTATCATTTGAAGTTGACAAAAGCGGACTTTTGCCTAAAAAATACCCATTTTGGTATTGGTTAACTCTCGTTACGGATTCACTGACGTTTTTCGTGGTGTTTACAGGATCCGCAGTGGTATACTGGATGCTTTTCACGAAACATAAGGTCAGGAATAAAATGACCATTAATTCCTTCCCTACTGCAAACACAGAAGTTTCCATTGAGATAGCTACAACTTCAGAGCTAAGGATTGACAAAACGATACCAAACAGGGATGGCAACATATTGGAATTAAATACGTCCGCACCTGACATGTACAAACAGACAACAGATGAGCTACCATCTCAAAAAAGTGACAACAAAATGGAAGAAAAAACGACCGAAACGAACAAGAACAGGAAAATCCAAATGTTGATTACAAAAATGATGTGCTGGATAACAGTCGCCTCTGTTGCATCGTACATTCCTTGCATAACTTTATTGATTACCACAAATGTTGGATCGGATGAGATAACTGTTTGGCATAGATTGTTTTTTAGATCGTATATGGTTAATACAAGTATCAAGCCTTACATAATTGGATATTTTAATGCGGACTTTAGGCGTTTTCTGAAACGCAAGATATTTCGTTGCTCCCCAAGGTGAAAATACGCGTTGAATTAACTTTGATGTATATCGATAATTAGCATTTCGTATAATTTATACGCACTTTGTGCTTTGAAATTCATTTACATTTCCTGTTGTCATTATATGTACATAGTTCAAAAATAGGTGTTTTTGCAATGTTATATTTTGTATGATATCTTCTTAACTTCGAACCGGTTAATTATTGTTGTGATGCTTTGTTTAAATTTTAAACAAAATATCACGCCAATATTAGTTGGTTTCAAGTTAGGATATTCCGTTACCCTACAGGGTGAACGCATTCTTTCAATTGACTGTTATCTGTGGTTATCTGTAAATAATTTTACCATTTTTCTCTTAATATGCGATAGAATCAACTTGCATTTTCTTTTGTAATTATATATAAAATATTTTTATAGTTAGTGCTCTAACAATGTAATATGTTTGTATTTCATTTATAAAAAAAACACGATAATATCTAAATATGCTTTTATCTAAAATTGTATGGATTTCACGTACACATTTTCTTATTTTGCATATTCACAATAAACTCGATGTTTAATTCAATTGTCACAACTATTATTATACAAAAGTGACAAGTGAACATCTGCCACGGATACGGTAGTGGACATTATATTCGAATGCTTCAACCTTTTGCAATGTTTAAACGATGATGTAATTAAAAAATGTTTTCCATGTAAATAAAATTGTATATCAAAATAATGACGTTTCGTTTGTGGCATTTTAGCAAACATCCGTCATCTATGTTGGTAGTTTAAAATTGAGTGTGTGTGTTAAGTGCCCCCCCCCCCTCCACTCCCCATCCCCCACCCCTACTTCTTGCTTACCGAATACTTGATTATTTTCTACCCGAATCCTGCGCAACAAATACTATCAAACTAAATTTAGAAACTGCATACAGAATATTTCCGGATACCGCGCATAATCTTTTTATCATTTCAATCATAATTATTTATTACGCAGGATTTTGGAAAAGTAAAGGCCTATACGGATATCAAGAAGGCGTGCTTACCCGCTGTCGGGTCATTTCGTTAATATTTATTCTCGGACGTCTTTAACTGTATACATGAATGATAAAAATACATTTACAAGCTACATTTTGATCGGATTAAACTAACCATAACACCGACTTTCATGGGGCTCAGACGTAGCAGTTGCGTATGCTTATGACGCTAATAAATATGTTCACGTCCTCTGTTTCTTGACGTCACTGTAAAGAATTGTTTACGGATGATTTATTTCAATGAAATATGCATTAAGTGTTTCAATTAAAACAGTATATAAATACTTATAATATTTTTTCTCTTGTATGAACTATTCTATTTTTAATTACTGATTACTGAAAATAAAACCTGACATATTAAAAAAGGGAATTGCAAAATAAAGAAATTATAAAGTATATCTTTAGATCAAATATAAATATAAACTTGGAATCAAACTCGCAAGATGTTCTTTATCATCAGGAAGAGCACATTCTTACTGTTTTAAAGTTATATACTCACTAGTGGAAAGTAGGTGAAATGCTCAAGGTTACCAATCTTGAAATCAATCGAAACAAAACCCGATTTCGACTTGGTCTGATACATACTAGAATGAAGCAGGCGGAGTACACAACCTGGTTAAATCATCTTAACTTTAAATTTAATAATTTAATGCTTACACATTTTATGAGTTTAAAACTATAAAGCCAAAAGTAAACTTAGCAATAAATAAACTATTCTGCAAATATAGAACCTTATCAAATCAGATACTTTTAATTCATCCTTAACATTCAATTTAACATTTAATTGTGTGTTTATTTGGTTATGTCTTTATCTGGAACCCGTTGCTATGAAAATATTGATTTGACAACCAATGACGGATAATCTCATAAAAAATGTTTCTATGAAATCGCAAATACATGGAACAACTTAAGAATAAATTTCCTTTCAGAATTTGAATATGCTTAACATATTTTATTTCCTTACATTGTTAAATTTCATAGTGATTGTTATTTGGAGTTCTTAGAAGCTCTTCATGGGGCTCTGACGTAGCAGTTGCGTATGCTTATGACGCTAATGAATATGTTAACGACATCTGTTTCTTGACGTCACTGTTCAGAAGTGTTAACGGATGTTGTATTTCAATGAAATACGCATAAAGTGTTTCAATTAAAGCAGTATATGAATGAGTTTATTTATTATATGTTTTCTCCTGTAGGAACTATTCTATTTTTTAATCACTGATTGCTGAAAATAAAACCTGCCGACGTATTGAAAAGGGAATTGCAAAATAAAGGAATTGAAAAGTATATCTTCAGATCAAATATAAATATAAACTTAGAATCAAGCTCGCATGATGTTATTTATTATAAGAAAGTGCATATTTTTAATGTTTTAAAGTTATATACTCACTAGTGGAAAGTAGGTGGAATGCTCAAGGTTACAATCTGGAAAACAATCGAAACAAAGCCCGAATTCGACTGGGTCTGATACATACTAGAATTAAGCAGGCAGAGTACATAACCTGATGAATTCAACTTAACATTCACATGGTTAAAAAGAGTATATGCGTTTATTCAACCTTCATAATCATATATAGAAAAATCCAAATTTTAGGGAATTAACTAAGAAACGATGCAATGAATCCCAGTTTTGATAAAGGTCATTTTCCAAAAATAATGAAATAAACAACAACCTCATCGCACAAAATATCCTCGAGTTAATAAAATGATTAATAGCTTACAAGATTATTGGCTCTTCAGCGTTAAAAATCACTAACGAAAAATGAGATTTTGTCTGAGCCTTTGTGTTGTCAATGTTGTCAAATACGGTATTGCTAAAGCGATATGTTGTTATGAAACTGCTAAAATTTATGTAAACTTATCTTTAAAACTCTTAAAAATAATAAGTAAAATTATATTTCATGAGTTTAAAACTATAAAGCCAAAATAAAGTTTAGCAATATATTTAATATTCTGCAAATATAGATCCTTATCAAATCAGATGCATTGAATTCATCCTTAACATTCATTTTAACATTTATTTGTGTGTTTATTTGGTTATGCCTTTATCTAGACCCCTTTGCTATGATTATATTGATTTGACAACCTATGACCGAATATCTCATAAATAGTTATTCAGTAAAATCGTAAATACATGAAACAATTTAAGAATAATTTCCTTTCATAATTTAAATATGCTCAAAGTATTTTATTTCCTTACATCGTTAAAATTCGTTGTGATTGTTATTTGTAGTTTTTAGAAGCTCTAAGTTTATCATACCGACTACTAGCAGGACCCGGTATGACTAACATCATTATCAAGTGTTTCAAATTATACAATTGATTGTATTTCCGTGTTTCTTAAGTTTAGGTAATTGTCGATTAAGCATTTACCTCAGATGACCGTCAATCCATTGTGAAGTTGAAGCGATTGAAGGAGCCTCGCAACTAAAGTAATATTTCGCTGAAGCCAGTAGTTTATACTACCACGAAAGACAATGAATGAATCATACTCACAATTGTGCTTACCAAATGGTTAGAAATATGATTAGCTATTTGAGAAAATTGAGGGATCTGTCGGTTATGAGAAATAATGATTTGTATTAAAAATATAGTTTTCTTGTTCTGTATTGTCATACCACGGGAAATATTTCTCGCTTAACGAGTTTAAATGGTTCAGAATACCACCCAGAACGACACGTCAACTTACCACACTTTGTATGTCACCACTTAAGGTAAACTCGAGACAGTCAAAAATTGCCACACAATCCGTTTTCCGGCACATTCTCGAACTCAATCGTGGAGGAGGCGGGGTACCATCAACAAGAAGCTAATCGGATGGCGTGTGGCAACCTACCACCCCATTTAGACCACCAGTCTTTGAAAACTCGTTTATTAGTTTAAAGGACTTGCAAATACGGTTTCAAGACGATTCTCGATTTCTGGTTGGATTTGGTTCTCAATCAAATTAAGTAAGCGGATAACCACCTACTAGGTGTTTACGGGCTACGCCTGTCTACCGTCGCATATAGGTTTACAATCTGGGAAAACGAGTTTAAAGCACTTGTTTAATTGGCCAATATTCGCAATAAAACCACTTTGAGTCTGCTACTAATTTGAAATAAGCAAATTACAGTCGGAATGTGTACCAGGGGACACGCCAAGGCCACCATTAGTGGACAGTTCGTTAACTCGTTCAAACAATCGTTAACTTAAGCTGTTAATGAATCGCCGCAATTCCATTTCACGGTTGCTTCTGGTTCTCTCTTCATATATAAAGACAGAGTACCACCTGGTTAATGTTGTAAAGGATCACTACCACCTATAGATATCACTTCTCAAATATCGAACTCCGCCTTTTTCATGGTCTCACTAGAGGAAAGACTGAATACCATCAACAGTTTGGTTAGGAGATGAGACCAACACTTTACGTTAAAACCCGCCTTATTTTACGTCCTATTGCTACTTCGTAAAGTATGTTGTACACTATGTTTCATTGAATGTTTTATAATGGCAGATAGTGAAATTTACTGGCACATTTAATTAAATATAAATTATGCATTATACATGCACCAAAGGCTAGATCTTAAACGGAAAAAATATTCAATAGGAAACACCACACACCCCTGATTTGCCGTTGTATTTCCGTTGTATTTAAAACACTTTGCTTGTCAAGGAAGATGACTTTGTCGAAGTTCAATTCGAGGGGTGAATGCGAAAAGGTTCTAAGTGACATTAAATAAATAAGCAGATAGAAACCTTTCGCTTTCGCCCCTCGAATTGCTTATATACTGGTTTGGCAGGTATCAAATGGTTGTTCCGGAAACGGTCTATACTTACATGTAGTTGTTGTAAAATTTTGTAACAATATGTTTTCCTTACCGATTCGAACATGTTTGATATCTAATCAGCACGACCGATTTCTTGTCGTGTCATGTATTACGCTTAAATACAACTTTCTAATACAAAGCTTTCCTACTTTGTCCGTCAATACACAATATAGAACCCGCCCTTTTTACGTGCTTTTATACTCTAGGAAGGGATGTCGGCTGCGTACCAAATGTTGGTTCAAGCATGCCCTTATATAACTACTTATCTAAAGAAGAAATTAACTTGAATTAAGCATCGGCTTATATATTGTCAAACGACAGATAAGGCGATAATGAGCTGTTTTGGTACTGTGATTTTGTTGAGTTGTCGACATAAGCGAATGACTGTGTTACGTTGGCTTTCCTTAACGTTTAAACCTCAATCCCTTTAGATCATGATTTTTGTATATACATATATAGCTTACAATTCTGTTAGTATATTATTAATGTACAATAATAAGTTTTAATGAATGTTGTTCGCGCTGCGCCAGGACTTCAACTGGTATGCTTTATCATTAAAATAGGTTAGTGTTTGCCTAATGTGAAAGTACAATGTGACATTATCTTTCGATATCTTAAATTAAACTGACCAAATATAAATTGAGATAAAATAGTAAGAATGTGTATTTAATTTTGGCAAAATTCCGATAATCCAAATTTGATAGTAACGTGTGTAACAAATGCGTGTTTTCTAATTAAAAACCCATATAAACAAAAAAGGCGTGTTATAATAATGAAATACACAATTATAAAAACTATAAAGACAAAAGTGCATGTCAATTTACCAAGTCTTAGGAATACGTGACTTAATATTATTAATAGCAAACAAAATCAGAGTATCAGTCAAAATGAGCAAATTGAAAAAAAGATTAAGTTGGGCAAGACCAAAGTGCAACATGTTAGTGGTGTTTTAGATCTTTCATAAATTGGAAAAGTGAATACTGTTGTTAATATTGAACTGAGGCTGTTGCAATCCATCAACCACCATCAACCTAGATGGTCAACAGGACTACCTGGTCATTCTCTCAATATGTGATGAATGTTGTTGATTTGAGTATTCATGTGTTAAGAATAGTTTTGCCAAAATTACAATTAATGTTTCATCCAAGCTAAATTCCCTGTTCGCTTTTTCGAAAATGCTTATTTTCACCTTTTGTATATCATTTTGTACTTTTAAAAACAAAGAATTCGTGAAATATAAGATTAAATGGTGTCCACTTTTCAACAAACACGTGAATCATTCAGCTGTTTAAGTTCTAAACTCAGTCCCGATATTATTGTAAATTGTAAATGCCCGTTTAGCAAATCAAATATTTTTTTGTCGGCTAAGTTTTTGAGTACCTATATTAAGTGCTTTAATTATAATAATACAATTGTATGTAGTTTGCAAGGAAATGTGACAATAAATCGTTATTTATTGGTGTTCGTTCAATTCCCTGTAGGGAATTTTGAGACCAACGAACGGAAAATGCGCCGCATTATACTTGCGCCCGCGCCATTATCGTACAAAATCATAGTGGTACTGCGACTGCTTGTTTGAGTACATCTGCTCCAACAGACATCAGGAAGTGTGTTCTATCGCAGGTTCCTAAGGCCCTTACACAAACCACTCATTGAGAACAACAGCAGGCACTGGTCTATACACAGGTCATTCATGATTTTGGATTATTTATTTTCAATCTATGGTTTTATTGTTCACCGTATTTATTATCACCCGATTTATCTTTTATATCAAATATAAATCCTGTGAACAACAAATATCATAAAGTGTTTATTTATATATCGTTAAAAACCTGTGACAGGTACAGAACTCAGCCACGTAAAACCTATCTAGAGGTGTATGACGTGTATGAGAGATAAAACATGGAAAATCACTAGTGAAATTGAAATTTAATTCATTTACATGTAAGAAACATTTCTTTATTGTAAAGGACATTCGAACAAAGATTAAAATATCAGTTAAGTGTTGTTTTTTATATACAAACAATACATTATGTTGTTTATTAAACATAATTTGTAGAATATAGAAACATGTATACGCTATTTTATATCGTAAGAAAAAGTAACATTCTAAGCAAATACTGACAATAGATTTTAATAATTTAAAAAATAATTTTGAATCATTTAAACGCATATGTTTATATGGATAGATGTTTTAAAAATGCTAATATGAATGCACCTTTTATTTTTAATCAAAACAAATATTACGACGCAAATCGTGTTGAATGGACACGAGGAATATCTTCATGATTATCTTATGTTTTCTGATGTTTGTTTTGCTATCTTTACCAAACAAATTCGAAATTATTTTTTAAACTGCTTTCTGAATGTTACTCATTTGAACGTTTATCACCCGACAAATAAAATAATCTCAAAATGCAGAACTTTGTCACAGATATAAAATAAGTTATCACACCCTGTTTATAATATAAGGAACAACTCTGTACAACACAGTTGACAATGCACGTAATGTGTTCCAACAACATATCATGGGGAGAGAGAAATTCCACAACAGTAATGTTATGAAAGATTCGGACAATCGACCGAAAATGTCTCTTTTGAAAAGTCCTTTAGGATCTACATTCGCCTCTGTGATGACCTAGTCCGCCAACCCCACCATCAGCTCCTTTAAGAACTTAGTGCAGCTTGGAGCAAAGCTAGTCCTGAAATATTAAAAAAAAATGTATTTCGAGTTATCAATACATTCAGTACAATAAGTGTGCAGGAACAAAGTACCACCCACATCCTGAAATTGTCATTGCCTTAACTATAATTGTGAAATCGTAACACAAGATCATTTTTCATTTAATATATAATAAATGATAGACGGTCAGTCGTTCTACTATGTTTTTGAAATCACACACATTTTTTTGTCAATTATGCCGTTATAACTCGAATGAAATTAAGATACTGCAATTGCCATATGCAAGATGTAGCATTATCATTTATCGTTTTAAACCATTTATTATTTAATATTCCTTAGTAGACATGCAGTTTAAAACTAACTTCAAAAAAAAAATCGACAGTAAAGAGAAAATTTTAGGATTGACATGCCATGTTACAAACAACACCTGAATGCATATACTTCAATGTATGGCGATATTTCTCAGAAAAGGAATAAAGCCACGGACCATCGACAGTTACTGTTTCTTCAAGATGTTTCATCTGATCTGTGCCGGCCTCTGTTATGCCTTTGTCTGCAAGCTCCGCTTTCACCTTCTGAATGTATGCAACGTAGGAGGCACGTTTACTTCCAGTTAATCCAACTAGTTCACTGCAACGATACATATAAATTATATTCAAAAACAGTTATAAGTAAGATGGCATAAGCAATTATTCCAAATTAAAACCTATCCAACAATATTAGGTTAACTACAATCATACCGTCAAAGAATATTCAGGAATACATTTAATTATCACCTGTCCTTCAATACTCCCGGACGGAGTCCGCCCAATGAAGGACAGGGTGGCCATCATTGTAGCCCAACATATATAGTTTTGTATTTGATTTTCCTTCTTTAAGAACTTGCAATATTGTATAAAACATGTATTCATGTGTATACATATATTTACTCCAGCCTGTTCTTCATTTAACTGCGTTTGAACCAGTAAGATTGAGCCAGTGTCCGTTTTTTTCTCTTAATTTGTCCTTTATCATGCAGTATATTTCAATGATTGAACACAATTGTTTGTTCTTATATTTTACACCTGGCACTGTTATTTGTTTTACATGTTTTAAAAATCACATTTTCAAACCAAATCTAAAGTGATAAGGCTTTTACAGTCAACTTGACGATTAATCGAAATAGCAAAACATAAGAAATATGTAAGACGAGTAGACCAAAGACTGACCACGACAACAATGTAGATGACTAAACCTTTCTCATGACAGGCACCGCACCCGATTGGCGGAAGTCCAGATATACATTCTACACTTCTTGTAGTTCCTCAGTGTCAAACGATTGTTAGTTTTAACTTTTATACACAACAACTTTATATTAAGTTAAATTAATACAAAACAAATATACATCCTCACGTTTGCTAACATAAAATCATTAATATAGTTTGTTTTATTAATTTTTCCGAAGAAAAATACTCATTCATACCGAAATTGTAAGACGTGATTTCAATGATTAAAACATATAACTGACTGGCTACTGCATTCACATATTTTTTATCAGCCGCTTTAATATCGAGTTATTACCTACCGCCAATTACAGGCTGCGTATTGTATACTACATCTTATATGTGTAGATTAACCAGTAATACTAGCCTCTTACAATTTTAGAATTCTACACAGTTTCACATCGAGCAACTTTTCATTACAATTTTCATTTCCTTCCAAACAGTAAACATTTATCTCATTCAACGTTTATCACACCACAAACTATTTTAGGTAGCTACAAATGCTGGGAAACTAACTAACCTGACCGATATTGAACTACCACCACTGGGCCATTAACTAGTTATATGCTATCGATAATGGCTTCTACTATCTACCGCCGTTAACAGGTTAAATACATTCTGCATATGGTAAGTGTAGACTAACAAATAATACTAACACAGAACATTCATTAATTGGACACTTCAAAGGCGAGACGCCATCTAGGACAAATGTCTTGTAATCCCTAATAGTGAACGCTCGTTCTCTTATGAACATCTACAGCTGACTATTATTTCTGTAAGATGTTTCTTACCTGTATTCATACACTGCATGATCGTACAATGAGACCCCATTTGGGACAATTTTCCCATTCTTCCCAACAGTGAACATCCGTCCTGTACTGAACTCCGCCTTCAACGCCATGCATACTGCCAAGCCCTCACTGTTGTTGGCCAAATATCCTTTGAACGTGCCGCCTTTATACGATTTTCCCGGGGACGGATGGTGACTCTGCAAAGGGGAAGACAAACGTTGTATTGTACGTTTTGAGCTGGATACAGTTTTCTATATGTGTTCGTGTGTGTGTGTGTGTGTGTGTGTGTGTGCGTGCGTGCGTGCGTGCGTGCGTGCGTGCGTGCGTGTGTGTGTGTGCGTGTATTCGTGCGTGCTCGCGCGTATGTGTCACTCTGTGCGTGCGTTCGTGCGTGTGTGCATGCGTGCCTGTACGTGCAGTGTAATTGGTGTTTTCTGTTTCCAAACAGTTATACTGAAATATACGGCACACGTGGTAATGCTTTGTTTATTTCAAATTATATGGGATGTATAGCATTTCCTCAGAGGCGAGTATATGAGCCGTTTTGGATGTTGGCTTGTTTGTTTAGACGTGTGTTGACTTACATGGTTTGGGGTACGAACCTTTACTGATAATGCCCGAGCTGTTACTAAAATATAGTGCCTACATTTGAGTTGTGGAGTCATTGTGGCTAAATGGGCCATTCCTCCACCATGTGGCGTGCAATGTCGGCGCGTGATCAGATTGTTTTTCTTGCCAGCAGAATCTATTTAGGTCCATCATATAAGATGTAATGATTTCGGGGCTTTATAAACACAATAACATTATGAGCCCTGTACACTATTTGCCGGTGCAGGAACGTACTTAGCGCATAATGTAATATTCTTTTTTTATTGCATTTGTGTTTGTAAAAAAACTAGATACGTTGCACTGTGTTAGTTGTAGCCTTCAGCATATCTATAAAAATACATCTTTTTAGCTTTTGAATACTATGTTAAAAATATAACCTAGATAATTGTCTGCGACGAGAACCATTCTGTGAATGGATGTATTTCACCACAATGCACACAACGTAGGTTTTTGTGCACACTTGTATGATAAAATGCTGTGATATTGAAATTTGTTTTGTTTTTTTCAACTGTCTGTTAGCTTTAAACACATGATTGATTAAGTAAATACATTTACACATAATGATTACCGTTTGGATGCCTTCCGGAAATGTAAATATCAACTTCATGATTGGATGAACGACTTCATAGTCGCGGTTGACCTGAACTGTTCCACTGGGCTGTGTCCCTAAGAAATAAAGTGACCCTGAGTAATAAACAATCAAAAACGCATGCGATCACATATGGTCAATTCCGAGATGTTTTGTTAAAAACAACTCCTTTTAACCATCCGTATCGAACTATAAGACGCTTCGTCTGCATTTCCTTCTGATTTAAGCATTGGTATAATATTTTACGTAAAGGACAAAATATACCATCTGACATTTAACAAATGAAATATTTTAAATAATTTACCACCAATTTCAGGATGAATATAATATTGTTATTAATATTTATCAATTTTTAATTTTAAGATGGAGATATTATAATGCGTTGCCAATTTACTAATGTTAAGGTACTTGCATCATACATAGGTATTAAGGATAACTTACAGTTGAATAATTCTTTGATTGTTGTCCATTTCGTCTGGACTATTGCTCTTTCCTAAACACAGATAATATATCGATGACTTAAACTATTCATGATTGATATTTGAAACGAATTGGAACAATAGACACACAGCTATGAATATGAATATACACTGTATAAATACAGCCACGGCTATTTCGTATAAAATTTGTTAATCAGTCGTTAACAAAAGTTAACGTTATTCATTTTTGCCTATGCAATGTCATTTAATTATCTATGATTACCTTTTCAACTCGATTCAAGTCTGCTTTCGTTCTTTTTAACTCAGCCTCGACAGTCAGTCGTTCCTAAAAGAAACATAGTGCAACGTTAGCCTCGGAAGCAGATCAGCATTGTTGGAAATATTTAATAAACACTAAAATCATGTACAATATATCCATTTCAATCCTGCAGCCTCAACTTTGCTTACACAAAGCGAATTTCTGAGGTAAAAAATACTGCAATGATATAAAGGACACTATACTAAGATAAAATCAATATCTGTTATCAAATTTCGTACTTTAACATCGATAACTTCTATGCAACCTTTATATATTCTACATGCAATAAGACTCGCATGTGCACACTATTGTTTCGACTATAAAACTGTAGTTTATGACGTGCAGACACGTCCACAATTTTGTTAAGACTAAACAGATGTAGTTTACGACTAATAGGCACGTCAACACTATTGTTTATATTATTTAGACTATACAGAGAAAATATTTGTACAAGAAAAGATTACATAGATATTTTAAATGACGGAATAACAATATTTACTAATGTAACGGTACATATAATTGAATATAAATTATGAAACTTAAAAGCCTGTAGTAGTTCCATTTTATGATTCCTTAAAAAACAGTTGTATACAAAGGTATGAAGACATAAACATTGGGAAGACATAACAACAACGAAGCCTAATTTAAATCGTCCTTTACAAGATAAAACGATTGACACGATAATAGCATAGTAAGAGTGGTAAAGCTTCTAGCTAATCCGTAAACATTTTAAATATATAGACGACACTTGCTCTAGCCAATGTATGTTTAACTGTCAGGAGTAGTACCGAGACATTGAACAACCGGCTACCTAATATTAAATGACAAAGGTAAAAGATCGCCATTGTATCTCTCGAGGTATCGACTGATAACTATTTTAACTTGGAAATTATTATAACTGTGGACTTGAGGAGCGGATCACCAATTGTAGTAATGAATATACAAAAATAGACCGTAATTACGATAGTCTTAATGCATATGCAACAAAACATAACGTTATTTTGCTTTACCAGTGTTGTCCTTTAACGTACCTTTATTGATTTATCCAAATATTCTTTGGCGTTATGTGACAGTGCAGTGAGCTCCCTCCTTGTCTGTAATCACACGCATAATTATCATATATATATATTATATTATTTATGCACTGTGCTGTTTGTAGAGTTGTGTGCTGTTCTATGCATGTTGTAAGGATGATTTTCCAATCGGTGATATTTGTATCTCGAATTAAATATACAATACCACGCATAAACTAAGCAGATGAGAGCTTCAGAAACAATGATTTACCTATCAAGGAACATTTAATTGCTGAATAAATCGAATAGCTTGTTGACACGGATATTATCATTACGCTGTAATGCAATATTGTGCGAGTATTATGATATTAAACATTTAAGCAATCGACACCTTACGCAATACCTTTTGTATTTCTGTAGTGGGCTCGAAAACATCGTTAACACTTCCATCGTCACTCCCAGTAACTTCGTCTTGATGTTCACAAACATCCTCCAAGTCCTCAAACACACATTTCAGAATAACTCTGTTTTCTTTAAATTCAAATCTTTTAAAAGTGTGTTTGTGTTTGATTTCTCTCAGGTTGGATCTAACGTCCGAAACCCCTTTATCAAATTTTCTACTAAGTAGGTACAGGTACCCAGCCATATTATTGTGAACAAATTGATCAATCTTTCTTTCTTCATTTTCACACCATGTGATTTTCTCATTATACGTCCTAGTAATACGGGAATAGGTGCTCTCGTTTTCATTGTGCTTCTTTGTTATCTCATCTATTAGGACATTTGTCAATTCATCTACACGTTGTTTAATTTTAATACCTAATTCCATACATTCCTGTGCACAGTTATCAGCATTAGTTTTGAAGTTCTCCTTGCTATTCTCTGCGTCATCTTTCAAAAGCAAAATTTCGTTTTTAACCTCCATCAACAGTGACTTCATTGTGTTAACCTTCTCGCAGTCGATGCTGCCTACTTCACGCAGCAAGTCAACAACTTCTTTCCCACAAGAAAGATGTTCCGAATGAAGACATCTGCCACAAATCATGGTATCATGTCTTGTGCAAAGAAATATAGCTCTCTCAGTCGCATGCTGCTTACATCTTTCTTCTGAGACGTCCCGAATGATGACCTTTGGATTTTCTCTATCATCCTCATGCACGTTGACAGCCTCATGCATAATGACAGAATGTGTTTGAAACACCTTTCCTGTGTTGTGAATGTCAACGCAAGCGTCTCCAATGTGTCCGCAGGTTTTGCAATATCCGACTGCATATTCTTTGAAGCATATTTCACATTGAATTTGTTTTGATGCCATGTCAGATGGTAATGCGGGTTTAAGATATAAGAATTCGCAAGATTATTGATAAAGTTGTGCTTTTTTGTCCATTAAATATTTCTTTGTTGCCACTATATTGTAAAAAGAATACATGTATCACTGAAAATATAAATACATATATGATAAGCAAGATCACGAGGATATCATGATAATAAATAACGAGTGTATTAAAAAGCTATTGGCAAGTGAAGTTGTAATGAAATTACGTTTAAACAGATAATTAATAATCTTACTCCGTATGAATCGATGTTTCAATAGCAAATAGCTATGTCTTTTTATGAGGTCGTGTGGTTTAGATATTGGACTGTTTAACGATCGAATATTTGATGTTTGATTTTTTTAATGTATAACTGCACTAATGTTTAAGATATTTGACTGGTACGTATTCAACGTGCATGATGGAAGGGTATCTGTTATACCTATATGTTTGATCGATAGGTACAGAAACTCAGCATTAACATACCACATATATCGCATCAGATTTACAGCAAGCTGATGGTATGCCAACGCCATGACATCAAGAGACATGAAACTCACACCATTATCTGAACAAAAACAGTAAAGATACTAAAACTTCTATATTTTAGCCCTGCTGTGAAGACAGTTGAAAGCTAATATGGATCACCATCGATTTCATGTCCTGTGCATAGACCAGAACTGTGCATTTATTCAGACGCATAGAGAACGTTCCTCCAGTGAGTCTCAAACCAGCAATGTATTTGTTGAAAGAAGCACATATCCCACTATAGCATTCCCACCCTTCAGTTTCCAGTCTGATCCATATCCGTTAGGTTAGCGGCCCCAATTCCACTTTAGCATCCACACCCTTCAGTTTCCAGTCTGATCGTTATCCGTTAGGTTAGCGGCCCCTATCCCACTATAGCATCTTCACCCTTCAGTTTCCCGTCTGATCCATATCCGTTAGGTTAGCGGCCCCTATCCCACTATAGCATTCCCACCCTTCAATTTCCAGTCTGATCGATATCCGTTAGGTTAGCGGCCCCTATCCCAATATAGCATCCACACCCTTCTGTTTCCAGCCTGATCCATATCCGTTAGGTTAGCGGCCCCTATCCCACTATAGCATCCACACCCTTCAGTTTCCACTCTGATCCATATCCGTTAGGTTAGCGGCCCCTATCCGACTATAGCATCCACACCCTTCAGTTTCCAGTCTGATCCATATCCGTTAGGTTAGCGGCCCCTATCCCACTATAGCATCCATACCCTTCAGTTTCCAGTCTGATCCATATCCGTTAGGTTAGCGGCCCCTATCCAACTATAGCATCCACACCCTTCAGTTTCAAGTCTGATCCATATCCGTTAGGTTAGCGGTCCTTATCCAACTATAGCATCCACACCCATCAATTTCCAGTCTGATTTTTATCAGTTAGGTTAGCGGCCCCTATCCAATTATAGCATCTACACCCTTCAATTTCCAGTCTGATTTTTATCCGTCAGGTTAGCGGCCCCTATCCCACTATAGCATCCACAACCTTCAGTTTCAAGTCTGATCCATATCCGTTAGGTTAGCGGTCCTTATCCCACTATAGCATTCCCACACCCTTCAGTTTCCAGTCTGATCCATATCCATTAGGTTAGCGGCCCCTATCCCACTATATCATTCTCACCCGTCAGTTTCCAGTCTGATCCATATCCGTTAGGTTAGCGGCCCCTATCCCACTATAGCATTCCCACCCTTCAGTGTCCAGTCTGATCCATATCCGTTAGGTTAGCGGCCCCTATCCCACTATAGCATTCCCACCCTTCAGTTTCCAGTCTGATCCATAACCGTTAGGTTAACGGCCCTTATCCCACTATAGCATTCCCACCCTTCAGTTTCCAGTCTGATCCATATCCGTTAGGTTAGCGGCCCCTATCCCACTATAGCATTCCCACCCTTCAGCTTCCAGTCTGATCCATATCCGTTAGGTTAGCGGCCCCTATCCCACTATAGCATCCATACCCTTCAGTTTCCAGTCTGATCTATATCCGTTAGGCTAGCGGCCCCTATCCCACAATAGCATCCACACCCTTCAGTTTCCAGTATGATTCATATCCGTTATGTTAGCGGCCCCTATTCCACTTGCATGTGCACAATGTACCATAGTATCTTACTGCATTTATAGAGTTGCAAAGAATAATTTATCCCTTAGTGTTTAGGCCTAAAAAATATGTCTGTTTCGGGTTACCCGACCCTACCTATAAAAATGCGCCAACCCTAACTATTTTTTTCCGTTTCTGAGCAAAAATATATTCGTTAGCGAATAGAGAGTTACGAAGGGCGGAAAATTGCGAATTGGACGATCAGAATTATTGTTTATATGATAAAACAGTCAGGCAATGACAGAAATGTAGGAAAGACTGGCATGTGCAAGAAAACACTCTAAACTTACGACAGATTTTGAAAAAAAAAATAATAAAAAAAAAAAAAAAAAATCCCTACCCACCCTACCTAAATATTTTGGGAAGGTTACCCTAAACAAACAATTATTTTTGGCCTTATGTGTAAATGCGATATGTCTTCGCTTCTACAATGGTAGTTTAATTTGCATAGTCATTGAACTAAATACAGCAATAAAGTTTAATGTATATGCCTAAAAATGTCTTAAACTTTTTGTTATTTCAAGAATTATTTCCAAAGTGCAAAAGAGTTCTCCTTTACCGGCACAATGGGACCGAACTAGAATAAAAGCCTTAATTAGGCAGATTTGTATATTACATGGTACATGTTCACTAATTAATTACGTAAATCGGAATTCACAGATTATATGCGATAAATTATAATGATAAAATGACGAAACTAAAAGTTAGATGAACGTAAGAGTGTGGTCTTGTATTGTTCGGAAACACGGAGGAAGCCCACTTTTTTTTGTCCAGCTTGTTGACCACAAGCTAAACTCACATGATCCCCGGCCGGGAATTGAACTCTGGTGGCGGAGTTGAGAGGCGATTGCGAAAAACAACAATAACAATACTAGCAACTAAATATATAATACGAACATAAATTCGTTAAAGTTAATGTTCAGATTATAGCCCTCTTAACTGACTTGAGCTTAATCTGATTAAACAATATACTCACTGAATACTGGGGCTTCTAACCTGCGTTGTATTTAGTATCCAATATATTTTTAACACTAATTTCTCATCATATAAAAACATAAATTCTTTATCAAGATATTGAAAACACTCCTAAATATTCTCCCTCTTAAACATATGGACAATTATAAGTAGGGTTAAACACAAACATACTACGCGTACGTAGTTAACGGAGCAGTCAACAGTTTAATAAGCGACGATATTCAGTGTCTTCTTGACATAAAAAATGCTTTAAGAAATGATATAAAGTGTTATACGGGATAAACAGCTTATATAAAATTGCTTAAATAATTTGCAGTAGAATGCATCTTTATTCATTTAATTCAAAATTCCAGGACAAACCAAGTAGTCAAATCAATAACGAAGACCCTGTTAAACGATACAAGATTTCGACATAACAGACTCTAAGAAAGACACAATGTCACTATCGTCACTATTATCATCAGACCGGCACAAAACATTGACGGACAACAAATGTTTTGGTTAAAACAATATTTATTTCGATATAATATTTACAATACGTTTAGTCTAACAAATTTGAGCATAATCAATGTTAACAAAGACAAAATATGTAATTAATTTAAACAAAGAACATGTAAATTATGCACAAAACAATAGTGCTAACATAAATGAGAAGCAAGCCTTAAGGCTTATACTATATTTCGCTTCTGTAGGTCATTCACGCTTGTTAGGCTGGTGCGCAAGTTGCGGTGACTCAAATACAAATAATCTTATTGTCGTTTGGTGTAAACTATGGTATGTAAAAACAAGTTGTTTTAGTCTGTAATCAGCTAGTTAAAAGGAAGAAAGGATAAAGGTAGAAGAAAAGGAAGGTGAAATAAGAGGAGTGGTACAGGTACTGGTCAGATCGGGATCGGGATAAGGTTTGCTAGAATGAGTACTCAAAAACGGTTACATTGACGTATATAGTTCTGGAAGTTGTCAAAGATAAGTTTGTTCGTTTGATAAGAGGCTTCCTTCGATCCAAAGAGTAACAGTTGAAGAGAAATTTGACCAACGGTGGATAACTGATCAATCAGATGATTTCTTTTTGAGAATAGGTGTTCTTTAAGATTGTTACAGTGCAAACGCAACCTCGCGTGATTGACACAGGATTTGTGGTCACCTTCATAGTACAAGTCAGGAACTTGTTTTGTGTTCTTGTAAAGTTTGTATTTGAAAGAAGGCACGGACGGCGATGACTGAACTTCTTCCGTGAGTGCGCTCCATGCGGATATAGCTGATGGCAGAAATGAACTCTTCAACAACTGTGATTTGCATGAAATGTTCCGAAGGTTATCTGCATTTCGAAGTTATACGAAGTAGTATCGCCAACTCTTGTTGGAATCAGTTAGATATGCTGGTGTAAGAGAGTAAAACATCTGATAAAAAATAGGATAAGTTTATGTTTACGGCGCCTTTCTTTGAGCGGTTCGATTCAGTTTCAACATAAAGATTGGTCAAAGATGGTAGTCGAGTTGCACCTGATATAATTCTGGCCACCTCATGTTGTACCTTTTCTTAGTCATCCTTATCAGCTTGCGTCAGATTATTCCAGACAACATCGGTATATTCCAACAAAGGCCTAATGAATGTGAAATACAGAACCTCAAGCAATTTACGATCAAGAACTTATATGAATGATCGCATGAAGTGAATTACCTGCCAAGCCTTCAGTCATCAGAAATGTGTTCATAAATAAATTTTGGTTTTACCTCCTTGAGACGGTCATGGAATCATTTGGGGGTTAAACTTATTTATGAGCACCAAGTGCCACTAGTATCCCAACATGTATCATTTATATAGACGATAAGAATATCATCAACCTTATGACAATGGAAAATAACGTTATATAAATCATTCCAAAACAGGTATGCTTACTGCAAGATTTCAAATTCCTGAAACGTACACACGCGAATCCAACCGCAGCAATAGGCCAACTCCTCAAAGATACGATACAGTCAAACATAGACATGTATCGCTCGCCTAAATAAAGTGTAAGGTTAAAACGCATGTGGTCGTACGGTCTATGGTACACACCAGGAGGTGAAACAAAACTATATGAATAGAAACAACAAAAAATATCAAAAGAAACAATCAAATAAATATTTGAATTCGTTAAAACATATTTATTGATTGCGTAATAATTATTTTTATTAACCTTTGCTACTATTTTTGTTACAATAAAATATCTCAACTAGTTAAAAACATATAAAAACCGCCAAGCAAGGGTTAGATAATGGAAATGATCATGGACTATCATAGTCTACTTCATTGATGTATATATGTGTGTTGTTATGTGTGGAAATAATCTAGTGTTCTGTTCTGTTCTGTAAAGTTTTCCCTCGTACATGTCATCAGATTTCTGTTTTTTTTTTCGTTTGCCCATATTTCTCCTTCAATTTAAACTGTATCATTGTACGGTATGTGTTACAGAACTTGTCTATTTACATTAACATTTACCTTTGTAATATGCATTTTTTAACGTTATCCTTTATAATACTGAATAGCGATATTTTTGTGCTGTATGATATGTGTTATGGGATGTGAGCGCCATAGATGCGAATTATCTTCGATATGGGCGCGGCGTTTGGCGCTAGCGTGAGTGTGACATTTCTTACATGTGACAAATGGTCACAGTCAATCATAACAAAAATCAGACAAACAGGGCGTGGCAGTATGTCATCGTGGTTTAAAACTTTCAAATTAAATAGTTACACTTGAAATTATGTTGTTTACAGCTCACAAGTCAAAACATAAGCTTAACTGCAAAGTTATTCAAAGCCTGGGCTTCAAACGAGAAGTCTAGTACCAAGGCAATAATACAGACGTTTGTGACACTTCTGTATTATTCTTTTATTGCCAACAAATAGGAGAAAATAAGAATGATCGCAAACTCTCCCAATCCACGGCACTAACCTTTTATTCTCTATTTCGTCATTTTGAACATTTTCATGACCCTTTCATCATCTTCAGTCCCACTCAGACAATGTACTTATTTTTAATGTGTTAAGGTCTGACAGTGTCTGACAGTTTGTATTAGTCGCATTATGGCTTGATCCAACTGCATCCTTCGAACAGTTTAAAGACTCGCTGCAAGTGGTATTTGCTTGAATTGTTAATCCAGAGCCTTTCTTAGTTTATTAGTGTTGTGAGGTGTTTGCAGCTGGGGAGTAAAACAGTGACTTTAGTGGCTCTGAATCACGGCTTTGGGCAGTTGTTTTTATAAATATTCGCAAAAAGTGTCGAGGAAAAATTTGTGTTTTTCATCTGTTAAACATAGGCTCGCCTTGTGTTGAATAAATTATGTGACGATACGTGACAGATCCTTTATATATGTTGACAACTTTAGCTGCAATGTTGACAAATCTTGCTCTGGATCGAAACTTTTTTATCTCGTTTTTAACCATATTTTTCTTAATTTCATGGATAACATTCATGCTCGTTCATTATCTAGAAATTTTCGAATTATATTTATTTTGTTTATCGATTTCATAGCTTATTGGCCTTGCGCGTTGATGTATAGGATATTGCAGTTTGGTGTCGAACTATGAGTGTTTCCTTATAACAGAAGAATGGGAAAGGCAAGGGTTTGTCTGAATATTGATTTCTGGTAAGAGTGTATCTAAAGCACTTTCACTTAGATTTAGTCACAACTTTTGACAATATATCTTAAACAGACAATTAGCCACACTTATGACAAACGGAACTAGAAACAATAGCTTGGTTTGAAACGCTTAATCATACAATTAATATTTAGTAGACGCTTCATATAAACCACTATGAAATTTGTAATAAGAGAAAATAATAAGACAATCAATAGAATTCAGAAAGGAAATTTATTCTCAAGTTGTTCTATGTATTTGCATATTTATAGAAACATTGAAATATCAAATTGTTCATAGAAAAGGGGTGTGGATAAATGCGTACTCTCATCGAAATACATGTACAAATTGAAGTGAACTTAAAGCAAAATTTAATATACAGTTTTTAAACTGACATTTTTAGGCAAAAAATATTTAAAAAGGGAAAACAGCAACACCAGCTATATTTACCGATGGTGGAAAATTTACAGAAGCCGAAAACACACGTCTCATGTCCAATGATGTTATATTTATTAAGGTTTATTAGTGGATATAAAATTATGAGTTTTGAATTTCGCTCTATTTATTAAATATCTGCTTCATCTGTTCTGGTTTTATAACAAAATCGATAGAATAAAATTGAAATAACACCAAACCAACAATAACTCTCTATATGTACATGTACATATAAGAAATGCAAATGAAATTATAACCATGAACACAAACACAATCAGATAAAGCATAGGCGATAATCACAAATCTGTCGAAATCACGATAAGTTGATTTTTTTTCCACTGATTAAGCAAAGTTCGAGTAGTGTATTTATGTCAAAAACCATTGTTTTAAATTAGTTTTTCTAAGCTCAGTCACAGATGTTCTTCATATTTTACATACATAACAAGTTGATTATCAATGAAATAAAATACATACATAATTATTCCCTCTTTTCTTACTTGCATATGTTTCAGTCGGCCTTTAAACAAGTATAAATTCAAGTTAAGCGGGCCTTAGAAAAATAAAGAGTTACCGGACACTTTTGTTTAAGGTCTGCGGAAGAATAGTTGTGTGTAACCTGCGAGTGACCGACAAGTCAATAAAATCCTTGAACATACTGCAGATTTCGCATTCTTACTTTTGCACATAATCCATAACTTTTTAAATTAACCTAAACTTAAATGCTTAACCAATACATCGATCACTAGAAGGTTTCTTTCGTTTGGAATGAGCGGAAAGCATTAAGTGCAACGTATCAAAACTGACATTCATTCTAAAATTTCTTTTTTCAAAAATTCCAAATATATAAATGACTGGTTCATAGCTTGTATTATGAGTTAAGATTCAGTAATATTCTTTAACGTCATATAATTTGTGGCTCAGACAAAATAGTCCTTCTTTGGTATTTCTTAACACCTTTTACAATTTAGTAAATGACAATGTCGCAGCTAAATATCAGACAATTATCTTAAGACTGTTTATCGTGAAAGTTAAACATTTACTTGAATATAGATAACAACAGAAGAAATATTTGACAATTGAAAATGTTATGTTATTTTCTAAATGTACATGTAACATGAATGAAAATGTGAACATATCGATGCTTATTTGGAAGAGTACAATATAATAACTTTATGAAGATGAAGTACTTGGCTGATGATGTTGACATGGAATAAGCGGAAAGTATTCGATTTATTGCTGCTGCTGTCGCTCATACACTTGAGATTTAAATGCGGTGCTTCTTGTTATGTCTATGGTTGGCTTGTCATATATGTGAGAGAACTGCTCCTGACGATTAAACTGCAAACACCTGTGTTCTTTGGTGTTCTGGTAGCTCATTCGTGTAACTGACCTGTGGAAAATATGTTGACCGCTGTTATGCTAATAACATAATTCTAACAATAAGGTTGTTTTGTTTGAAGATATATATTAAGATGTGCTTCATTCCTATTTAATGATTCCCGCTTACTCCTCTACTTCCTTTCACCAGGTATCATACTGTAACGTTTTTGATTTTTCGTTGCAGATGGAAAAATCAGACTCAAGGTCACAAGAAAAAGAGCCGAGTAACCGAATATGCAATATATGTTATACTGTTTGACACTGACCGTACATTTATATGAAAGTTTCACCATAAAAACGTTTGCATTGTTTTATGCTGACGTCATAACTCTCGGTTAATTGAAATCACAGCGGGCGTCACGGAGTTCCTCAGAACATTGTTTATTTTGAAATAAGTAAAAGCAGGACCTCCAGATCTACATTCATTTGATGTTGAACATTCGCAAAGAATGTGTTTTGATTGTTCACAAAATAAACTTTATAGCAGAAGTACATACAACTGTAACGTCACAAATATGTACGTTCCAAATCAGGTCATTGGAAAAAAAAATACATATATAGTATTTAAATCAGTTTTATTCAAGACTGTTCATTGACATCAACGACGAGGAGAGCGCCCACAATAACCAACATTGACGTTATTACGTGTTAAAGAATCAACTAGTTATATTTATCGAACCAACATGATAGGAGAACTATGAAGGAACATACATGGAAATATATATAACTAAATTACCATGCATCCAGATGTTCTCGATTTCTTATGAAGAAGCCTTCTAACCATATAGTAGATCATGATGCCAATGAGACACGTACCAATAACCACAACTCCTACGACAACAGGGAACTTCCAATCTTAAATACAATTTGTTATTTCTGATTTGTTCACACGAACTACTTTATGCTTTCATACAATACTGACTCATAGTTTTTAGATGCCGCCGAATAACTTTTCTCACCTTTATTGTGCAAGAACCCTCGTTGAAACATAAACCCTTGATAGTCACAAACTGTAACTCTATTGCATTGAATATGTTTGAAGGTACTAAGCCGAATCAATATATAAATAATAACTCATACGATGGTGAACTAAACATAAAATTGTACATAAAATTACCGTTAAATTCTGTTTTGCTTTCTTGTCATTGCTACAGGTGTCAATAAGAGACATACTTATAATGGACGGGACAGTGTTAAATGTACCATATTCTCAGTTCCTTACACCTAGTTAATACAAAAACAAATATGTAAATACCTTTAAGGTCTGCCGCGTATACAGCACACGTTGCGCAACATGTTGAAGAATCTATCAGACATTCAAAACGACCTACTGAAGCGCAGCTCGACTTCTTGTCACCATATTCACAACCTGCAAAATGTGTTGGTAACATAAATCAACAACACATGCAAGACGATCTACTAAAGCGCAGCGCTACTTGTAACAAACCTCGCAGCCTGAAAAAGTGCTGTCACACCAATTTCTACAAGCATTTAAGGCACCCAACTGATGAGTTTACTGAAGCGCGACTTCTTATCACCAAATTTGCATCCCGCAAACTTTGTCGGTAACAAAAAGCTGGTACTCACGGTAGGCTGCCAATAGATAACCGTGTTACTTAACAAGCTTTTACTACGTATGTATTAATCTCGGTTTTGATTTTCGAAGAAGAAATATGGCATTCAGCTTGGGTCCTTGTCGTTGTCGACGGACCTGTATATAAATGAACCCTTAGATCGGTTTTACTAAGTATACCTAGAATGCTTATCTGAAACTCACCTGGTAATTGCTGTTATATTTGTATAAACTACAGTTGAAGAACTACAAAAACTATACTTACCGGGTAAAATAGTATGAATGGCATTACATGATGCGCAACAGGATGCATATAATTCTCTCTCATAACATTTGTATGGTTCATCGCGAACTACTTGTGAACACACGGCACCTTCAGGTTCCAAGGGAGGTAATTGATCTCCAAAGGGACAGAACTCAGCTGAAACAAAGGCAATGTGCAGAAAAGGAAAACTCTTGTTTCTGAACCAATGTATATAAAGTCAACCTGTCAATAGAAACATAAATATCAGAATACACTTTAACCGAAACTAACCTGGTGCTGACATGGCGCTGGTCTTGCTTGAATCGCTGTTTCCAATACAGAAACCATTTGAACAGACCTGAGGCAAATAAAATAAAACATACGTCAAAATAATTACATCTAAGCAATTTACCTATGACATTAAACAATTTATGCTTCTCTTGCCCAAAGTACCAAAATATTTCTCTTATGTTGAATTATTCTTCAAAATATCTTATCTCATTTAAGTAAAAACTCACGCTCAAGATTCAACATAACACCGAATTCATGACAAAGTTGGCTTAAAACTAGATTATCCACTAAAGGGCATGCCAAGTTTCTCAAAGTTAACACCTAAAATTAAAACAAGGCCATGTTTTCCAAGGTCTAGTCAGAAACAAATAGGTTCACAATGTTACCTTCGTAAACAAAAATAAGGCAAATCTTTCCAAGGCTTAGCCGGAAACGAGTACAAATATTTATTTCGAATATTCATCATGAAACTTAACATAAAACACAAGTGTGGCAATAATCAAAACAAGGGCCATCACAGTAGTAATCACTGTCCCTACACGCTGGCTTTAAACAGGATTTGTTTGAGATTTCAGACGTTTAATATTTAATTGAACCAAGCGTATAAAACAATAAGATATGAAAGGCTGCATATTTCAGGTTTATGCAAATAGAGTATCGATGACATGTTACTCTTTGCAAAGCAAAACTCTTGATGCATTTCAAGTAACATTTGTTGGGTAGTACAATTTATGCTGGTAATGTGGAAAACGTTTCAAAACAACCCCTCTACTATTGTGAAAGTTTTACACTAGAAAACAGAAATAAGGCTTACACGTAACCATCTTATTTAAGAAAGCATGGCTTTGAAAGACTCGACCATAGACAACGACAATTATCATACATTATGTAATTCAAGGTGATCATTCGTACCAAATTTAATTAAATTTAGTAAAATGGTATACATTGCTTAAACAAGTTGACGATTTCTTACAAAACTTATGCTAACATCAAAAACACGGCATGACAATTCAGTGTACCACTTTTTAAAACACAGAAGGTTTAAGTATGTAAAATAATTTCGTTCAACAAAATGTTTGTAACAGACCTATCGCCCGTCCAATTACCAACATGACGTCCAGTAACTTAACTTAAGTATACAACGCTTTAAAGCTTGTTTGTGAAAGTGTAATTGGAAGCAACAATTAACCTTACCTTATTTGTCCCACAAAAGGTACCATCCAATGCCACATGAAAAGAACACGAGTCACGTGACACCCAGCAGAACATCAACGCACAAATTTCTCCATAACCGTCATGATACTTGTTCTTCCAAGAGTAATATCATTCAGATATAAACATGTTACTGATAATAAGAACTGTTTACTGTCTGAAACTAAACCAGCGGTTTTAAATAAGTGAGATAAAATGACAATACGCAACATCTTATTTTTAATTGATCAAATTAATGTCAATGAAGTGTGTTAATGACAATGGTGAACATGTTTAGCAAACATAATATTCGCGATCTTTTCACCCCACGGTATACATTTATCACCACTGCTATGTCATATAAAATGGTTAGATTGCGGAGATATCGTTGTATGCATAGCCTTCTTAAGGCACACCTATATTGATGTATGGAGAATTGTGATTTGTTTCATACTTTATGAAAGACATTATCTATGTGAAAAGGTACAGAAACAAGCTCAGTGGCCGAAAGTTTAAACATAAATACCATGAGGCTGTTTCATTCTTAAACGGCCTTTATTAAGATACATGCGTTACTGTGTAAATCTATTAAATAATAACCTAAGGTTGTTATTAACTGACAAGCACACTAACAATCCATATACTTGGATATCCAAAACACGACAAAAAGGTAAATTGAACTAACTTTTATCATATTACAGCTGATGGCAACTTCATTTAGATTGTTCGATAAGAGGTTCTAAATGACATTATTTATTTTGTTTTGCAACCTTTCACTGCTAAGAGGTCTTGTAATACTTCGAGCATTTACATTGTGTTGAAGAAATCGCACAAAAAACACACAGTTGATTTGATGTTTACAACGTATACATTCCTTCAATGTAATTATAACAAAAAGCTATTATTCTAAAGTTCTTACTCTACATAGGTGTGATCCTTGCCCTTCAAGCTCTTGGCATTGTACATCAGGGGAGGCAACTTGGAATGGCATCTCAGACACCACGGATACAGGTACTGTTGTTTTGTGCAAGCAGTTTGCGTTGGCCCTGGCCCCAATATCACGAAAACACGTAAGTCAAATCTCAAACTCAATTTCAACTCATTTTACCATATGACATCAGGATTGATTGAAAATAATATATATGTTGTTACACATTTTTTAAACCGCATTCTATCATTCAATATGTTGATTGAAACCTTTGGTCTAGATTCCAATGGAAAAAATTCTTCAGTCAAAAAGTACAATCCATTGTTTTTGTAAAAATTACTGAAGTATATTTTTTGCTGTAGATTAAGTTATCTTTAAAATATTGTCAAAATCTTTCAATAACACATTCTATAAGAAAAAAAAAACGTTTTCAATTAGTATGCGGAATATAGAACAACACTATATTTGGTAAAATGAGTTGAGATTGAGATTGAGATTTGACCTTAGTATTTTCGTGATATTGGGGCATGGTGTGCAAGAAAACATAGTTGAATCATTAACTCAATACAGCACTGTTGTAACCTTTATTGCAGAAAATCAGAGAGACCACACATAACCAATATAAATGTATTTTTTTTTAATTAAATTGAAATGGTTATTGGAGTACTTTCTCGGTTAAAATTTAAACGACGTCTTTATGAAACTATATTATTAAATTTATCAATCAAAGATTGAATTTAAAGACATAATTGAATTTAAATCATCTATATTTTATGTCTTAATTATAAAACCAAGGCGTTTCTAGTCGTTATAGTTTAGCACTAAATGATCAGTTCTTATTTTGTAGTTAATCACACCTTTAGTCTCACCTGTCTAATACCAACAAATTGCTCTGAAACTGCTGTACGCTGCAGTCTGAAAATATCCAGGAGTTGCGGTTCTTGGACAAATCACGTGATATCTCGGAGACTTCCGACATTATGTTGTTATTTTCACTTGAACATGTGTCCTTATCTCCGTCGTGCCAGCATCCAAGACTAAAACAGAAATTAAGGTGAATGTACATTCATTTTGACTTGATAATTAAACTTTTCAAACCTTTTGAAAAATGAATTTCACTGAATAGCGGTAGTACAGAGTACGAACACAATCGTCCTATGTGCGTAGACACTTGGGGAACAATAACAATAACCTAACCACTATGTTGAATAAATAAATAGTTATTCAATGAACTTAAATTTAAATAAAAGTGGAAAGGGTTATAAAATAAAACCAAAACAAAACAACATATATAAGGCAGTTGCCATGCTGACATATACTGTATAATATTTAATTAGAACCTCGCTACTTTTATAGGCGCACTGCCAGATACGGACGGTTAAATGAAGTAATATATAATTCAGGATATGTTCAACAAGGTTGTTTTCATTTTATCAATGTTGTAGTAGGTATACCAGAGGGAAAAATATTCTAAACAAAGTTGTATCCTCTTCCAAAGAATTATACATTGATTTGTCCATAAGACATATTTGAACGTCTTTTATTGACTTATGCATATGTTTCAGTCAAGCTCCAATGAAAGCACTTTTCCAAATATAACTCGAATAAGCACTGAAAATAGTTTTCAGTGGTATATTTTCCAGCGGCATATACGTACCTGTGACCTAGCTCATGCGTTGCTATGGTAACCAGTTGGTTGGAGTGTCTGTCCTCTACCACCGATACACTACTTCGTGTACATATACCCCCAATATAAGCCAAACCTGAAAATCGACGGCATATATTTCCTTTTTTTTAAATTCGACATCACTCGACTGGAAGTTTATTGGGTTTAACCCCAAAACGAAACAATTATATATATGAAAATGTTTGTTTTGAAAGTATTGCGACAACTATTGCTTTTGTGTTCTATGTCTTTGGCGTTTACCCAGTGCAATGAAACGGGGTTTATGTTTAAACGTTTGGCTACTGAGCTTGTTTCTGTAGTTTTTCACATAAGTATCGAATGAAAATCGATGATAAGTACCCGACAATTAAGATATAGAATTGCATTTCACTTCTCGAACATCTATGAATTTATATCAAAACAACATTATACAAACCAGCAACAGAATTCATGCCCCCACCCTTGAGGTCATATCTAAAATGAATGAACGTAAAATACTAAATATTTATAATGTTAAGCATACTAAACATGCAAAACAAAGCAATGAAAGTGCAAAGCAATTTTTTATCAAAAGAAGTTATATGGACCCCCTCCCCCCAACAAGTATACAATGTTATACAAAACATAATAAGGATGTTTTAAAGTACCGCCCTCTCGCAATATCGACTATTGTCTATACTGCCTATAAGGTTATTGAGCGGGTTATTAGTTTTAACATGTTGATTTTACAACGATTGTGAAACAAGTTATTACAATATTATGTTAATTACTCTCGTTCGCCCGATTTTACCCGAGAGTGTGGTCTAGCTTTGTGGGGGAAACCGGAGAACCCGGAGGAGCGGGTTATTTATGACCAATCAGAAAAAAAACTAGTCCAAATTATTATTTTTTATGAGTATCAGCCAGCATAACCACAAGATTCTCAACTGATACCTATCTGATTCTTCTTACTGATTATATTCACTTTTAGATGGACACTATGTTCTTTTTATATCTTCAGAACGCTTTCCTTGATAAACATACCTAGTTTTTTTATAAATAGTATGTATGCACTGTGCTGTTTGTAGATTTTTGTGCTGTTCTGCCATGTTTCTTGTTTGTGATTTTTTGTTTTTATGTTCTATGTCTTTGTCGTTTACCCAGGCCATTAAACCGGGCTTATGTTTAAACTTTTTGCTACTGAGCTTGTTTCTGTAGTTTTTCGCATGAATTTAAATACAATAAATCACTCAATTTTGAATAACTAATAGGCGATTGGCTTCACTGAATTGTAAACCATTAGTTGGTTTATTTCTTTCATATTCCCACGGTAAGAAGTCGGTAAGTAGAAATTTCAGGTAAGTTCTCATCATCAGCAACTGTTTCTTATGGCTGCATTTGTCAACTCTCTAGTTTATGCTCATGACGTGTCTGCTGTTTTCAAAAATAAGTTACCCTTTTATGCAGACTACGCAGCAATTCTTGTGTTAGGAAAATTTAAGTGGATTATTTTTACGTGATGACTTGAAGTGGCTAAGGTAGCCTGTGGCCTATATTCAATAAGCTTTCTATGCATCTAAGAAATACTGATGCTATTCTTTTCGGGTCCCAACAACGCTTGAAATCCCAGTTCAAAATCAAAATAAAATGAAACTGCCAATTCATGTTATGAAAGACTTAATTTAAATATCTCGGAGAAAGAAAACAAAATGCAAAGGTTAAATGTCTTCCTGTATCGTAATGTAAAATACTCATCGTACATACACAAACACTTCTAGTTACTAATGTGATTCAAGGTCACTTTGATTTGAACATAAATTGTTCATGACATGCCTTTCCTTGTTCATACATATTATGTTTCAACTTATGTCCTTAATACGAATTACCATGAACATTGTATAGGTTATGTTGAAATGAATATTTTAATCAATCTATCTGTATAATTAATTCCAATTTAATGGCATCAGTTCTAAAGTGCCCGTATGTAAAAAATAAAACAAGGAAATCATCAAGTGTTAAAAGAAAGCTGTTTACCATAAACATGGTCAATGTCCACATGTATATATACAATACATACACATTCAACATGTACGTGTTGACAACATTACATTTCTTATTTACTTCAGTACCAATGACCTTTTTATCAAAATCACTGTTAGAATGTTGGCAGAGGATGTGCCATTATAGGTCAGAACATCAGTTTAAAAAATCAAAATGTAGCAGTCTATAAACTCACTTAACTACTAGGACGTACAATTAGCACGCATTGTTTGTACCTTGTGAACAGCATAACGTGGTCGTAGTTGCCAAGGAAAGACTTTGCGATGACCCAATCTTGGAATTTTGACAACAATTCTCTTGCTTCCACCACTTCTGTTTCTGGGTCACCCTGTGTCCATGGCGGTGAAGTATTCGACTACGTAATGGATATGTTTTGTTTGAAATACAAATGCGTTGCATTATGTTTTGTGGTCATACACTTAAGCGAATAAACGCATACGTCTGATGGCTAAACGTGTTGTAAATTATGTCCTCACTATTATATTGTGGTCAGACACGTTAAATACGTTTGACTGAGTTTAAGTTACCTTAATAAAAAAAAAAAAATTTTGGTTGGTCATTGCCAATGACGACGAAAGATCTCTCTGTTAAAACATTGGAAGTATGCTGTGTTATATGCAGAAATAAAACCAATGAAATTTTTAGGGACACACCTTGATATTTTAACTTTCGATCAAATCTAGTTTATCTTAGTTTATGGTCATTCAGCTAATATAATTTAATTTCAATGTCAAAAATTTGTGAATTCAAAGTAACATAACATAACAATGTGAAAAACTACAGACCACCATTAAATAGGGCCTGATGGAACCTTTCGATAGTTTTGGCTAGTGTACAACGAAGCGACCCTTCCATCAGCTAAGGTGCTATTAGAGGGTGAGAGTGGTCAATCTTTAATCTTTAACCAAAACCGTTTTGAGTAAGTGTCCTAAGGGTAGTACTTTCTCATGGCCTCTCAAACAGGATTAAGTACTCGTTTCTGCCCCCCCCCCCCCCCAGGAAACAGACACGTGAGTGTTTCATACCAGCATTCAGCTGTCTTAACAATTGAGAAAAAAAACAACTATCCTTAGGAAATTCTCAAGGGTGACATCAAATGACATCAAATGTCATCATCATCATCATCATCATCATCATCATCATCATCATCATCATCACTACCACCAACAAAATATCGAAATGGTGGATTTGGTAGCAATATAGTTTCTTTTTATTGTGATTCTAGTTGACATTTCTTGTTTAATCTGTTCCTACCTCGAGAATAAGAATGTCTGAAAATCTTATCCGAATCTGCAGCTGCTTATTGTCAATATTGGCAAAACGTCGGTCTATCTGTAAGTAGACGTATGGATGTTCTTTTACATGATGATCAAGATATAAGCTTTTCTTTGTTTGCACTTTATATTCACTTGGTCGGTGCTTTTACATCAAAATATACTCCTCGTTTCGTAATCAATGTCATTGTCACCATATTTTACAAGGATATATAAATTGAAAATAATTAACATTTTTTATGTTAATTTACCTTAATTGTTCGTGAAATATCTATATCGTTTTAGAATGTGCATTCAAAACATGAACTTGTCAATCGGATAAGGGTTTTATTGTACATGGCTGTAGATCAAGCTTTAATCCAGACCATCTTATATACATAGTTTTGTAGCAATGTTGAAAATTGATACCAATGCATTTTGAAGCAACGTGATCTTAAGTTTAACTTTACCTGTTCAAATATGTAGGAGTAGTACTGGCGAATGGCAATGTTGATGTCTTCAACCGTAAGTTTTATTTTCCAGCTGTCAAATAAAATGGGTAAGCGTTAATCAAATAATGAAAACAACAGTGACAAGGCCTAATAAGTAAGTAATACCTGTAAGTAAAACCCTGTTTGGAGTCATTCACGTTCCTCATAGTGAATGGATCTTTTGAATATGTTTATTTTCGAGTAAAACAATCCTTCAGAGGTATAAAATAGTTAAATTGTGAACAGATTAGTCTCTTATCTCATAATACAGCTAAACTGCAGGGACAAGCCCAGAAGGCAAAGATTGAAACATAAACCCTGTTTAGGGGCACCAAGCTAGAGCCCACACTGCATTAAACTAGAGATATAACCGGTAAGTATGGCTCACAGTCTCACACTTAACATTCATTCTTAGCAATACTGCATATCGAAAGTGCAACACTTCAAAATCCCCTATGTCATCATATTTTTTTTAATTCAGAAATTGCTTTAAATTAATGTGAATATCAGAGCTTTAGTGTTGAAAATAAAAGAATTCTAGGTTACTTTTTTAAAAGGGGAATCATAGTTCTAGATTTGATAGTTTGTCTACCTTCGAAATACGATATAAGAATATGCTTAAGAAAATCAGTTATTTACACTTATATGGTGTTTTTAACAACTGTTTTACAATATTTTTAAAATTTAATCACTGTTGGTATATTTTAAAAGTATATATGTCTTTAAACTAGTTTTTGAAAAGCGTTAAACATAGTTACTCTTGAACATTTGTTACTCATGTTATTATAGAAAAACCCATAAAAGTCTGCTTTGGGCCAATATTACAACAATTAACGTATTCAAAATAGTGTGCCTGTTGTGAGGCTCAAATTACAGACCATCTTATTATCAACTAGCTGCGATATCAACTTATAAACTACCTGTAATAAAAAACAAAGCATACTTTACTTATAATCATTACAATGTTTACAAAAAAGATTATTATTACCGCTTCGCCTATTCAGTTACCTTAAGGATATACACTTCTTATTTGTTTCTATATACGTTTCAATGCGAACAGGCGGCACTTCAGATTGGCAAAAATGCCTTTTCTTGTGCTTCACGTGTATGACAACGGTCTGTTACCATGCATTTCCTTCAGTTCCGTTTAAAGTCGTTTGATTTAAACAATTAACGGCATGTTGCGTTTCTGTTCAGGAAATTCGATCATTTAACACTTAGGTACTGTTATTTTTTCATGGAATTCATGTTGCATCAGGCCGAAATAAAGTATGTTATTTATTAAGTAAAAAAACCTCACATTTAAACAAAATACTAGTCTGAAGAAGCATTCTGAATCTTAAATATTGAAATTGCATCATGGACAACAAACGGGCCGTTTGCATTTGGTTAAAACCTACCTCAAGTGTATTATTATTATAATAATAATTATTATTATATTATTATAATTATTATTATTTATTATTATTATTATTATTATTATTATTATTATTATTATTATTATTATTATTATTATTATTATTAATAAATTATGTTTTTATTTACTATTATTATTTTTTATCTATTTATTTTATTTTTTAATTTTAATAAATATTATTATTTTTATTATAATTATTTTTATTATTAATATTATTATTATTATTATTATTATTATTATTATTATTATTTATTTACTAATTATGTTTTTATTTATTTTTATTTTTTAAATTTATTTTTAAACTATTATTATTATTATTATTATTATTATTATTATTATTATTATTATTATTATTATAATTATTATTATTATTATTATTATACTATATCTGACTGTTGCTATGTAGTATTAAGTCAGTATTACTCATAGTGTGCTATCTGCGGGACTAATTGTGCATGACCTGGATCATCATACCATGTTATATTGTGTTCATTTAAAATACATATCACATAAAACTTTCCCATTGATGATTTTTTTGGATTCAATTATTTTCAAAATTTACTTTTTTCCAGTCATTTTTAAATCCGGTATGTTATTGCATGGAAAGTCACTTGTTACATCGAAATTATATTTAAGAAAAAATATGTTTACTCAAACAGCAAATTAGTGCGAATAAGACAACTTCATCGTGATCAGTATTAATATGAGTATATTGCCTTACTGTTCATATAAGGATGGATCGATAACAGCCAACACTTCCATAACAAAGGGACCGTCTTGATTTCTTTTAAATCGTTTAAACAATCTACAAACATAACAAATGTCTTAAATTTATTAACAAACATTGTGGAAATCATTTTAATTTCTAATTCCACTTTTTATTTCATTTTATACAATACTTAAATTTAAGTTAGAAAAAATTAACATGATTCTAAGACAAATGCATACTAGTTATAAATAAACAGATGTATCTGAAATAGTTATATTACATAAAAGAACTAAGAAGAGGCATACATTTAATGAACGTGCATTCACATGTCTCTCAACCAAATGAGAGTCATTTGTTAAGAAAATGGAAGAATGAGTTAACCTTTCTTCGGCCATTTTTGTCGTTTTATGGTCAAATTCCCTGCTTTTCATAGTACCGTGTATTAGATGGCTCAAACGATCAGCAGTGTCTTTGTCTGCTATCATTTCATCATAATCGATAACCTTTCTATGTCCAAATTGAAATCCTCGTAAGTCCCCGATAACGCATAATTCAACGAAAAATAACCAAAACGAAGTCATTCCATTCTCCACATTTGAACACTACATGTATAAGGAAGAGGCCACTTGTCATGTATGTTACAAGTAAGATACTGCCATATACCCGATGAAGTAAAACAATCAGTAATTGGGTATTGCTGGTGCAGACGACATACTGATTATTAAATTAACACGTGTGGGAAAATAAAATAAAACCTTTCGTGACAAAGTCATCAAATATTGATAAAGGTCATTATTGATTCAAATGGAAAGAATGCCGAAAACACATTGAATGTGAATAGATTATAGCTCATGTTGTCAGCGAAGAAATAAGTTTGTTTTATTAGAATTATCATAAAAATTTAAGTGACTTTGTGTACTTAATAGGGGCCGAAGGTGAGAAGATCATTAAGAATGACGTTATGAACCAATGCCAATAACAGGAACACATTGGAAAACATTGCACTTACTATTTAGCTCTGATTTACTAGTTTTAAGCGACGACCTATTAAGTACTATAAGTACTGTGTAGAAATCGCCACATATACTAGCAGAAAGTGACATATTACAGTTACTTTGTATATATAAATATATACATAAGTATTCCACTTCACCGCAACGTTTAAATTGTAAGCCCGGAAAGCCCGTCTAACATTATAGCATTGGTATCGTAAGAAAGATGACAGGTTGATGATCATAATATATAGTAAAACTTAACATCATGACATAAATATATAACGTTTGGTAAAAAGTGATGAGGCTGATATACGTTTTTTATTATATGCCTCAAAAAACTTTTTCCATATCCAACAGTGAAAATACAGCACGCCGTATTGAAAAATCCGTATCATGATACTGTTGCTTTCTGAATCCGTATCATGCGAGTACAGTGTGTAATCTCGGAACTACTTCCGCGTTGCTAAAAATGCCGTGACCAAATATATTGTGAAACCTGTCAATTTTTAGATACATTAAACTAACTAACTTTACTCACGCTCCAGAAGCATTTGTATACTCAGGAACATGGTTCTCGTGTTTTTCAAAGAACCATGAGGATAGGCACGAAGAAGAGAATACTTTAAATCAATCTAGAGTCTAGAAAGCTACTTCACACATGCTTCCCTGAAGCAATTGTTTGCCATTTCGAACATCATAAATTGTTGCATTATCCATGTTAATTATCATAAATATGAGCAGCTCGCCAATACAAAGAAAAAGGCGACCTCGCATCATCGATAGAAATAGCGATTGACTAATGAACGTCCCTTAATTCTGCATATAATGATCGTCGAAAAATCCCACTAATATTTACTCTGTTTAAAATGGCCGCGTTACGTCTACAGGAAATGACGATTAGTGTATACTCGTAAAATAGTACCATTTCTTTTGTCCTGTTTTTGTGTGCTGTGACATTTAACAATTGTTTTCGTATTAGCAATTTGTTAATTTTGCTAAAACATAAAATATGTTGTTCTTATTTTGCTGAATATAGTGAATTCTCTAACTTCTGACTTCGTTTCGCTGTAGTAGCCTGCCTTGACTTCATTACACAAATCGACGTAACACATTCAAATTCATACGCGCATTCGACAGATGGCGATAAAATTAGATAAAAATGAAACTGAAAAATAAAAAGGAATAATTAAATAGGCAGGTATATAATAAATGGAATATTACGATAAAACGATTTTCTGGTGACCTGCATCACGTCTCGTTCGGTGAGTAAACATGTATCCGTCTCGACGGATACGTGTTTACACACCGAACTCGACGTGAAACAGGTCACCAGAAAAGCGTCCTATTATAATATCCCCTATATATAGTACTTATCGATAAATGGCATGGCAAGTAAAAGTTTATGATTCAAGGCCTCAAAAGACTCTGATCCGAGTGTAATCGGGTTTTACTGACCGTTTCAAGGCGGTAATCCCATCATTTATCGGTAAAGGTCTTTGATGAGTGGGTGGTCTGTTTGTGATGTGTGTTATTGTGTATGCGGTGTTTATATGTGTGTCGCATCTAGAAACATGCTTATTTAATTAATAAGCTGTGTAGGTCCCTAGCGAGTACATTTCATTGTACGAATGATAGCAGTAGTTAATCGGACCCATTGTTTTGATTATTTTGCCGGGATGTGCAAGATTCTAAAACAATATATATTTAGCATGGGTTCTTTATACCTATTTTGGGTTTTGACTGACTGGAAGCTGCGAGGGATCCAGGCGAAAGTATATTTGGTCATAAAGTAGGGTGCAAGTGAAAAGACATGAATTGATGTTTCGTTTGTGTTAAATAAAAAACGTACCAATGCAATATTTTTGTAACAGTATTGCTGTTTATAAATGAAGTTTATTGATATTAAATAATGAAAGCTTAGTAAAGGCAATTTCTGATGGCTTGACAATTTCAGAGCATTTGTTTGTAACTTTAAATAATTTTGAATGTCATGCGAACTTCAAGTTTTAATGTTAGTTGCATTAGTTTGATTGTTATAATATATATATATATATATATATAGGGTTCGGGTTAGGGTACCCTAACACACACACACACATATATATATATATATGATGTATGCGATTGTTTCCTATTATTCGTGCGAATTGTTTTTTAAAAACTGGTAGATTTTCACTTTGTAAGATTATCGCCTTGTACAAATATTTGTCAATAAAACGTTTTAAATATGTGACACTTAGCCTGAAACCTACGAAACGTTTACATTAACATGAGAATCCAGACTTTGTTATTGACATTAAGCTCAACATGAATGGCTAAAGCTGGAAAATACAATATGTTGGTTAAAAAGCGGATAGATTAAATGGACGACTTATTAGCAGAATTTCAATTGAATCGGAGTGCTTCTAAAAGCAACTACAATCACTAGAGTAAATCTTAATTGATCGAATGTACATTTATAACAAACGTTTTCCACGACTTTTTCGTCCACATTTGTGATTTCCTCCCGCCTGTCTTTTAAAAGTAAACCTTTTGCAAATTCTGCGAAAGCTCTTACTCGTTTATAAGCGACACACCTAGCATTGTATTTATGGGATTGAGTAGCAATATGATCAACATCCTTAATAAAACAAGATCGTTCATCGAAGAATTCTCCCTCGCAGACGAATGTTAGTGTCTTAAAAATACATTTAAACACCCTTAAACCCAACATTCTTTATCCGAATTTATCGTTGTTTGTTCGAATTTGATAATGAGACCACAAACAATGAATGTTTATTATTAAATTTCAGATAATGGTGGCTTTCTTCTTATCTTCATCTCGACTGACATCAAGGACTTGTAGTATGTGCTGAATGTCACCCAGGTGAGGCCCTTCCCGTAAGCCTCGTTTCCGTAATTTCCGTTGAGGTTAGATTGATGACAGTTCTTGTACCACCACGCACCTAGAACATAGGAAATTCATGAATGTTAAAGTAAAACTCTTATTCAAAGACAATATGATAAAGACAAATTTGAGTGATTAACCTTTAACTTTTTACTAAATAATGCATTTATGGAAAATATTAGATACTGATAACACGATTGTAACCGTGTATTGAATAGCTAATCACGAAAAATATTAAATGAATGGTGAATGCAAAAATATTAACTGTGATCTACTATAGTCTCATCAGGTAGATATACCATGTTTTCTGCACCTCTCTTTCAAATTAAACTCAGTATCCTTCAAATGAACCACTGTTGTCGACATTAATTCATCCTTTTTGGTATATCAAAACATTTGTATTAAATGTGGTAATTTTATCTGGGAGTAAGAGTGCATCTCTAAAATATATATTCATAAGCTTTTCCACTTCACCGCAACGTTCATTGCATTCATTGTATGCAAACACATGTTAAAACACGAACTGAACATAGAATACACAAACACAATATATAGTTCACTAACCTAAATAGATCTCCGCGCAGTTGCCACCATAACTGTCGCTGTCTTTGTCTCGGGTCGAGAATGGTTGACCGCTGTGATGAAACAAGCTGTCTCCGGCTGTCCCCTCATACCCATCAACTGTCAGCTCATATTTAGATTTCACATCACCCAGCTCGAACACCTTATAGAAGGCATATTTTGTTGTATCGTTTGGGTGCGTCATATCGACTAGCAGTTCGTATTGGCCTTGGGTTGATATGTTATGAATCTGCTGAAGGCCAAGCCAGTAGTTGGTATCAACACTCCCAAAGCCTATCTGATATGTTGTCCAGTCTTGGAAGAAGTCTGATGCCGATACTCGTCGCTGTATGACGGTCCATCCGCCTCCTAGTGTTTCCATGTCGCAACGGACCAGAAAATTTGATGAACCGTCCGGTCTTATCCTGTAGATTCCTGTTGTGGCCTTATTTTGGCTCATTTCCTTTACCTCATCACAATCTTTAGGTTCTGTAATAATACGATGTAAGCTAAAGGGTCATACGCATCATAAGCCAGAAATCTACCACATCTTTTGAATATGAAATAGGTAAATATATTTGTGGCTCATTTGCAGATGCGAATGTTCATCAAATTAAATACTATGGTATTTAGACATTTTGCAATAATAATTACACAGGCTTTTAAAGCAATTGTAACACAAAGACTATTTGTTTGATGACGGCCTTCGGGTTGGACGGACAGATGCACATGCAAAGTAAAGATGCAAACCTGTTGCTTAAAAGCCCATATAGCTGTTGAGGGACACTTAAGGTCATTTGTATGAACTATAAGTGCCATACACAATTTGGAGTGTATAAGGTAAAATAGATTTACATTTATCAGTGCTTATTTTGTTAAAGCAGGCACCTATTCATAGCAAGTCAAAACGGTGACACCAGAAATGACCATGAGATAAACATTTGTGTGCTATTCATGACAGTAAAAACATCTTGAATTTCGGTTTCAACTTCGCCAATTCATAAGTAGAATCCCATCAAACAACAGCTACAATTTTCGCTGGGATATTTCAAACTGAATCAGAGTGGTTCTAAATCTCTAAATCACGACATAAATCGCCGGATAACAAAACAAATTCGCCGCATCAGCAAAATTAGCCGTATGTTTCAGAATAAACATCATGTAGTGAGCACTCGAAACATTCGCATATAACTGTCGAAAGTCTAAAATTGAAATTACATCATAGCATTTACGACGCCAACAAATTAAAGAACAAAAACCGCAATCACTGACAAAAAACCTACCGATATAGGATGATATAATGGCATACCACTAGTCGAAGAATATTAATAAACCACTATTGAAGATCATATTTCATAAACAAAATTGATATTGAAATCCAACAAATATGGACCAACGTTTTGTCAGGAACAACAGGTATATTATGCACTTGCGGATATGGAGCGTGGTCGGGGTTGGTGAGGATCCGGCGCCCTCACAATACATCAGGAGCCTTATATGTCTGTTCTCTTTGGCCTAAAGCTACTTCAATAGTACAGACACTCTTGTTATATTATAAAATCATAAACTCGAAATGTGGACGAATGTTTGCCTTCAACCCGATCTCGTAGTCGAATTCAGTCTTAAAGAAACCGGTCCTGGAGTTCTATGATGAAGTATTTCGTAAATAATGTCAGTTTTATGTATTAAGTTCAAAACACGCACAAGCTGTTTTTGTTCTTTGAGAATTCGGAATGAAAGCCTTTCTCTGTTGCTTTTTGACATTTGACAAATGACATCTCTAAGAGACAACAATAAAGTCCCCTTTGGCACTTCACTCAAATTAATAATTTGTCGAAATATTCAAAATAGCAGACTTGAAGTTATATAAACAGTTCAGAAAATATAAAATGGACATGATGCATTAGGTTTTAAATGGTAAACAATTGCGTGGTACCATACCTTGGAGGCAAATTAAACGTTCTTGACTCCATACCCCGTCCGTTCCACACGTTAAGGTGATGGTTGCTGGTCCTTGTGCCACAAATCCTTCTATACACTGCATCTGTACATTGGCTCCGATTGCATTTACGTTACCAAGCATAACGGTGTTATTCGAAATTGATAACGGGGAACATTCTGAAAAATATTGTATTTTTTGGGACAAGCACATTTCTGATTCAATTTTGTATTTATTTGACTTAATGGAATCTTTAAAAATATAAATACGAAATAAAGCCTGTTAAGCATTTTCATGCTATGGGACTTTCAAATGCATATATTTTTGATTTCCTTGTACAGAACTTATAGCTCTGCGTACATTGTATACAATGTGTTAACTCGAACAAATCGAGCATATGTTAAATAACTAGAATTCTTACAAACGAAATCCAGAATAGTGTATAGCAATATTATGACAGACACATAAATACACATGTAGACACATAAATACACCTGTAGACACATAAATACACCTGTAGACACATAAATACACATAAATACACATGTAGACACATAAATACACATGTAGACACATAAATACACATGTAATGTGCAGCAAAGGAACAATCTAAAGTATGTTGTTTGGAGTTTTACAATGACCCGTCACTTTCTCACGAAGTAAGACTATTTAACTTTCTCTCCTTGTAATATATCATTCTTTCCTCGTTTATAATACGCTTACCTTTAATTTCACATTTGTCCTTCTGCATATTGCATACATAGCCAGGGTCACAAGACTGTGTTCCGCACTCCACTGTGTCCTACCAAGTAAATGAAACATACCGTTTGAACGTGTTTAAAGTAATTTGATTCTTTCTTGGTATGATACCTTTTCAAATTAGTGACTTTAATAAAGCCAATGGAACTAAGTGAACCATTGATACGTGAAGGATTAAAGTGTTTCTAAGTGCGATTTAAATTCACCTGTTGTAGCTGGGTGAAGTAAAAACAAACATTTCCATGTTTTGCTTTATACTATAAACACTTTTTTAAACTGTACACTTTTTCGAGCGTAACATGCATTGGTGAAGCAGGGCATTCAATAGCGCATGCCACTCTCAATGGATGCAGTATTTGACTGCTGCTAATTGACACAGTTACCATTCTGATTCAGATGATTGGTAATCACTTGTCGTTTCGAACGTTTATTGCACTTAATATGTGTTATTAACTTTAATTGAATAAACACACTTTTAGAATATGGCTTTCGGCACCTTTCATATTCAGATCAATATCAAACTAAATATATTGTTATTCTGGCATATTCTTTGCCGCGATAAACACATTTATTGCTACGGGGGCTAGGGTCAATTTCAAAGTCTGCTTACGTAACTGAAATATTGTAATTTAAATCCAGCCTAGTGCTTTCAAAAATAGAAGACTATCTAATACTTTTAAAAATTCTCTTGCATGGGATATAGCAAATTATATTCACCTAGAAAGAGTGGAATATAGTAGTCAATTTCGTCGGTTTAAGGCGAGAAAGAATTTAACCTTGAATTTAACGCCAAGCAGAGGAGTACTATTACCATATTTTACATCTTTCGGTATGACGTGGTCAGGCGTTTAACACCCAAAGTGGTTGCTCTACAAATAAAATCTCGGTTGGATGAAACTCCAGACGTTGATTGCATATAGTGTATTTAGTTAAGATAAGAAAGAATTTGCCCATGATAGAACTGACCAAACATGCAGACGAGTAGGAACCTTTATTTTTAAAAAAGAACCTAGTATCCCATACAATTACCAGCATCGGATATATATGTTCAATAACAATAAAGCTTTTTACCTCTTGGGTTGTTTTAATCCAGTGTTGTATTCTTCCTTGTTTGGTCGGAATAACTCTTGGATTAGTCTTTATGTCCAGTTCGCATAGGTGATAAAACATGTGGTAATTCACGCCCGTGCAAGACGACCGAAATTTACATTCATCCACGCATCCGCCAAAACTAATATCATCTACCCAAACTCTCGGATTCTGGATATGGATTTTGCCATTGAATATATTCCGATCAGCTTTAGTCGTGTCAAAGACTGGTCCTTTAGTAAAACCATGAACATGTAACAGTTGTATACACACAACTACCATCACTAGAGTAAATCTAAAGTGATCGAATGAACATTTATCACAAACGTTTTCCATGACTTTTTTGTCCATAAAGCTATCCATTTTATAAAAACAATTATAAATTCATATACATATACAAATATATAAATTCATTTACTTAAACGTGTGTTGTCTCCCGCCTGTCTTTAAAAAGTAAACCTTTTGCAAATTCATCGAAAGCTCTTACACTTTTATAACCGATACACCTAGCACTGCATTTATAGGATTGAACACCAATATGATCTACATCATTTTAAACCAAGTGGGATCGACTATCGACGAATTCTCGCTCGCAGACGACAGTAAGTGTCTTTAAAACATTTAAACACCCTTAAACCGAACATCCTTCATGCGAATTTATCGGGATTTATTTTGAATTTATTTGTGGGTCCTGATTGTATTCCCTCTTTGTTTAATTAAAGTTTCCAGCAATGTTCCTTGCATAGCATATAAATAGTTTTATCGAACGCGTCAACATGTTCATATGCACATTTTGGAGATGAATTTATGGGCAAGAACACGTAAATTAAGTAAGAATTGTATTGAACATATCTACACAATGTAAAAACTATTTAAAACAATGCAAAACGGTTGAATTAACAGTTGATAAATTAACATGATAAATTGTATACAAGGGCCATATAGTATTCTATCCATTACATATTTTGGTAAACATTAAGCGCAAATAGTGGGGTAGATCATATATACTCGCTATGTTGAGGTCATTCGGTTCTCGGGCAATTAGTATGCTTATGTAGTAAAGAGTGTTTTGTCTTAAAAATTTGTAAGAGGCAATTTCCACTATATGTTAGGATAGCAGAGTACATATATTTAATTATCTGTGCATAAAATTGCTTTATTACTTTTGTTGCTTGGCTGTTGTATTTACAGACAACAGAGGTTGCAGAAAAATGAAATTCAGCATTTCCAAATCTTATCCTCTCTTGATATCTTCACGATATGAAAATTCAGATATTAATCTATGTAGACGAATTTTCAATTTAATAATGGTTTTGAGCATAATAATGACTAAAACATTGAAATCCTTGGAGTACCTGGTTATCTATACTAAGTCTTGACTTTTTGTTTTATTTATCGTTTCACTTTAAACACTGGTATCATTAATACAGGTATATTTAAGTTAAAATGAAATATTTCTTTTTACCTAGGTTAAACCCAGGTGAAAGCTTTTGGTTCTGGCGGCAACCCAAACAGCAATTGATAACAGTACTTTATAATGTTTATGTAATTTCTAAGAACAGAGTTTTTGTTTTCATTTCCAACGCCCTATTAGTGTCGCTAGCTGGGAGTCAGGTCGGTCTTGCTCCTTTTAGCTTTAATTAAGTTCATGCTTAATAACTTGATCCTATACTTATTATTGTTTTAGTGTACTATGTATAATTAGACATGGCTACTAATATCGTTTATTAATAATTCATTGGCACATCGATGATAATTCGCACGCTTTGAACGATTCATTGATAGTTTAAAACGGCATTGTTATACTAATTTCAAAATCCATGAATAATTGAAATGTTCAACCAACGATGTACTACACGCTCAGCTACTCGATATACACGAGGGACTTACATTCCTTGCATTACAGTATGTGTCCACATTTTTAAACATGACGTATACATAACATAATATAACTTATTCAGCATTATACGGCAATGAACATTTCTAGTCATATTATAAAGTACAATATGGAACAGTGAAGACATGAATTATTTACAGAGAGGTCAAGCATTCAAGTAAGTAGGTGTCTCGTGACATAAAGACGTGATAACAATTGACGTGTCCATATACGTTAAGATTTACATTCTGATAACGGATCAAAAATCACCAAAATAACGGTACAGTTTTTCTCGTGTAGTCATACGTAACATTACTCATCGTTAAACGTAGCATGAGTTACTGCATTGTGAAATCATAATCTCGCACTTCCATTTAATGTTGTCTTAATTTGTCTTAAAGTTTTTCAGAGACTGAGAACGGTAGTCTTTAGTTTGCATAATCGTAGCCTTGTTGAAGACCTTGTATATACTAAGGTTTTAGTACATTTTTCTAGTTACTTAGTGATGATTCAATTCAATCACATTATATAGCTGAAATTGTAATCACTTATAAGTTTTAGATGGCATTTATTTGGCCAGGACCTTACTCTCATGTTTCAATGCAGCCATGTAAAGTCACATCGATTTTAGATGGTCCATACTATAGCTTTATACTATAATGTTCTATAACGTTTCTATAATTTAACACCCCTAGTTTTATTTATAACATATATAGTGTGTTATTTGTAGAGTTGTTTGTTGTTCAATGTTTCTGGTTTGTGATTGTTTGTTTTTGTGTTCTTTGTCATTGGCGTTGACCCTGTGCCATCAAACGGGGTTTATGTTTAAACTTTCGACTTGTTTCTGTAGTTTGTCATGTAAATATTAAGCATGCATTTTACAAGCTATGTATCAGTTTTGATTGAAATAATAATTCGATGTTGAAGAAAAGGCCATGCTTAATTAAATATATGTATTACGTTACCAGGATGAAATGTTTTGAGACATCCAAACACGTACAAAATGGCCCCGCCCTAGGGGTTACAGGTTTTTTATTATACTTATATACTAAAATATTTCAAAGTCTTCTTCGGAAAGCGCTAGGGTAAGACCTTTGATATTTGTCATGCAACCTCATGTTGTTGTCAAGATGTCACATTTTTTCTATATAATTTCAAAGTGCAACACCTTTGAAATCGTCTTTGATATTTGGTATGCAAGATCATGTAAGTGTCCTTTACAGGGAGTGTTCAAAATTCGTCACTAGGGTGAAACATTGATCCGCCGCAGGAGTCATAGATTTTCTTATATACTTACAAATTAAACTTTTAATATTCCTCTTCTCTGAAACCGCATGTACCATACAATTGATATTAGGTTTGTAGTCTCATGTAGTGGCCTTTTACCAAAATTGTTAAAGAATACCCCTGATGTCGAAACTGGCCACGCATTAAACCTTAGCATTGACTTTTTTGTTAGCTACTTACTACATCCATAGCAACAAATGACTTTCTTATGAACTAATGATTTCTATAGCAGGCAGTGATTTTCCAAGTACCAAGTAACCAGTGATTAACTTAGCAACTAAATTTATCCATAGCATCTTATTTCATCCTTTTCAACGAATGGCCTTATAAATTGCAACTGATATGTTAGCAACCATTTACTTCCTTAACAACCACTTACTACCTGACCCACCGATGATTTCCTCAGCAACCAATGACTTATTTAGCAACAATTGACTTCCATAGCGACATGTGGCTTCCCTTGCTATCAGATCCATTGTCCCTGGGAACAAGCAGCTGGCAATATCTTGACCTTCCAAGAAATACTATTGACTTTCCTTTACAAAGACCAACCGCCATATCAACCATAAAATTACTTGGTAATCACTTTCTAAGCAAGCAGCAACATCTTTAAGAACATCTGACTAGTTTTTGTTAATCATTCTGGGCCCTCTTGTTGTCTTCCATAGTTCACTGAAAGAAAGAACATTACGAGGGTTCTGGAGTTTAATTGTTAAATGAGAGAAGAATTACTACGATGATTCAGGTGTTTAATTGTTTACAGAGATAAAGTAATACGAGAGCCCTGGAGGAAGCATATTGGAGGATCCTGGAGTTTAACTGGTTATAGAGAAAGAGATATCACCAGAATTATTTCGTTTAATTGTACAATACGATAAGAAACATTCCGAGGCTCCAGCTTGTCCATTGTTCACTGGGGAAAAGAACATAAGCGAGATCCTAGGCTTCAAATGTGCAATGACACAGACGAGATTACAAAGTCTTGGAGTTGATTTGTTTACTGCAAAACGAATATAAGGATGGTCCTGAAATAAAGAACATGTAATTTAATTCAACTGTTTTCTGAGATGAGGAATAGAAGAGGGTCCTCTAGTTCGATTGTTTGAAAAGGAAAACAAAAACATCGGTAAGTCACCAAACAGTATTTGATCATGTAACAAATATTCCACAAATCACAGATCAAACATATCATGCTTCAGGACTCAAGTAATTGCAAACACTCGCCACATACACAATGGGTTTGATTCGTGTTGATTGTAAAAAAAGTGTTGAATGTTAAGAACTGTACAAATTCATCACATAAATTAAGTCCTTGAATGCTGCACATTTTTCAGCACTTGCGGGTTGGTTAAGTGCACATGTAGATTTTCTGACCGATTTTCTTTGTCAACGTCTTTATCATGTAGAATGATGAAACTTTCTGGGCGAGTTATAGTTTAGGTCGGTTTCTTTTGATAAGATTTTGAAGCGTTATTTTTACTTTTCCTCTGACACATAAGAAAAGAAGTCATATGACCAACTGACTGTAGATAAACATCATGTGTTTAACTATCCTAATAAACTTAATTGTACGCCTTGTTAATTGACCGATTTGTATGCAAGTGACAAGATTAATACGAAATATGTTCAATGCACCTCAATCCAACATATTGCATAGCCAGTCGATCAATAGATGAAGAAATGCCAACTTCAAATCTGTTTCAGTTTTTATTTAATTTGGAAATGATCAGCTAATTTTTTCATGTAATACAAACAAAAATACCTACCTGCTTCAAATGCGCTTAGGATAAACCGACTACCACGAATAAAGAAATGCAGTAGCCAAACTAATTTGAAACATCATATGAATATTTGATCATTTTAATTCCGTTTATTAGTTGAATGAATTATGTCACTATATCCAGAACAAATCACAACAGAAACACTATACTTTTAACATATGTTTTTATTCTTATAAATGGCGACTTCATACACTGTTATATAACCTTATAAGTGTGTAATATGTTCATGACGTCATATCCTGTTCAAGAACAAAACTTGAATGAGGTTCTAAAATGTCTTTCATGAAATCAAGAGCAAAAGTCATGTTTCATCTTATGATTTGAATATGAAAATTAAAGTACATTTTCTAAAAGAATAATCATAAAACTCCAACAAAATATAAACTTCTGACCTGCTGGATTATTCCCAATTAAGCAAATGTGTTTTTAATCGTTTTATTCATCTGGAAACAAGGTGTAGCATGAAATAAAAATACATTTTCGTTCTCTTTTGATGTTGTAAATTCATTTAAATAGTAAATATAGAAACAAAATATATGTCCAAAACATCTCCCCGACAAATCTCCTTAAACGGATAAGACTGGATAATTCGTTTTGTTTTTTTGACTTTGTTTATGGACGTTTTATTGAAAATAATTGATTAACCCAATTTTAATTTGCATGTGCATTGCATTGGCGAAGTCCAAGAAATGCCTTAAAATCTAAATTTCGAAATTTGATAGAGATTTTGTTAAAAAGAACGATACTTTTTAGAACCATGTTTGCGTTTGCGCTGAAAGTCTAACCAATTTTTTTCATAAGTCTGAAAAATAAATGTATACAATAATTCTTGTAATTAAAAAAGAATGCTTTTTTACTCAAGTTATGTTACGAAAAACCAGAATGATGAGTCAAAGGTCAGACTTTTTCTATCATATGTAGGTAGTTCTCTGCGTGTGTGTGTGTGTGTGTGTGTCTGTGTGTGTGCGCGCGCGTGTGTGTGTGTGTGTATGTTTGCGTGTGTGTGTGTGCGCGCGCGTGTGTGTGTGTGTGTGTGTGTGTGTGTGTGTGTGTGTGTGTGTGCGCGCGCGCGCGCGCGCGTGTGTGTGCGCGCGTGTGTGTGTGTGTATGTTTGCGTGTGTGTGTGTGTGTGTGTGTGTGTGTGTGTGTGTGTGTGTTTTCGTGCGTGCGTGCGCATGCTTATGCATGTGTGTATGTGTGGTTCTATTAAATATCTGTATTGGCACAAACAAAACTAACAAGTTTTTAATAACCTTTTCAAAATACATCTTCCTTAAAAACCAACAGACCCAATTCCTACAGAATAAAGACGCTTTAAGGGTTTACTTTTTCGTCTTATCTTATGTCTTATTTTATGTAAGACGAGGTTTTGACTCTTTTTCAAAGGATGTTGTGCATACATTAGGACAAACCGTTCTTTATATCTTCGAAATAATCTTAACGAAACCTTGGTTTTTAAGCAAGAACTATTTAAATATTTAAACCTTAAACATATGTTAGTATACAACTGAAAATGAATGATTTGGATATGGTTATTCATCCACAAGTGTGTAAAAAGTAATATAAATGTGTCTTACAATCTGATATTTTATTCAGTACCCCGAATGACGTCAGTATTACTGCACTATCACGCGATAAGGCTACAACCTATTTGGCCTTGTCTTTCATGCCTTGTGTATTCATTTGTCTTGTATTAACTCCGGTAAATGATTTGTCATTTTACTTTACCTGATTATAACATGTCAAACGACATTGTTAAAGTGCGTGCATCAGCCAAGAACAATCAATAACAGCTCAATGAGTTTGATATGAAAACGATGTGGGTTTTTTTCCGATTCGAGTTTGTCTTGTTATCAACCTGTCGATATCACCATGGCTTGAGTCAACGAAACAAGGAAGACCTAAACTCGCGTTACATTTTAGAAAATATTACATTTAGTGTGTATAATGGATAATTAAAAGGTATTTATAAAGGAATTTCAACGATTTATTTACTTTCGGCATAAACAAATGTCTACAAAATTGTGGCTGTTTTGATTTCGGCTTGATGCGTGCTGTTATAAGGCTTATATCTCTCAATTTAGTAATGTCTGATAAGTGTTGGGACAAGTGTGAGGGTATGGCCATGCCCTCTAGTTTAAACCAGGGGCGTAGCCATGCTTTAATGAATGTTACGCACGGAAGGTGGAGGGTGTGGTAAGGGATATCCCTGTAGCCGTAGGGGGGATCGGGGGGGGGATGGGGCTCCCCAGGGGAAAAAAGGAAAATGGAACTAACACGTTGAGCACAGTGATGCACTGATGTGTATTTGGAGGGATTTTATAGGTTCGTCTTTGTAGTTACCAAGTGATTGATTTAGGCTCAGTAAGCCGTATCTAGCACAGAGAAACAATGCTTATTATAGCTGATCTTTCCTTAATTCTGATATCAATAATAAGCTTAGCCCTCTACTTTGATGCCATTTTTGGCCATATTTTTCTGCATTTTTCAAATTGATGTTACGCACATGCATAAGTGCGTAGCGCTGGCTACGCCCCTGTAAACCCCCAGTAGACTCGTGCTGCAGTGGACATATGTTACACTGACCATTTCAATGCGGTAGTCCCATCTTTGGACGGCAAAGCAATTTCGATGAGTGTGTGGTCTGTGTGTGGTGTTCGTTTTCGTGTATGTTGTGTACATATGTTTGTGTTTCTAGTGCATTGCCGTTAAGGCCCTTGCATTGTGTCTATAAACAGGGCTTATCTTTCGGTTTTATAACCGCTTAGCTTGTCTCTGTAGTTTTCATCCTAATATTGAATATATGTTGATATATTCATAATCATATGGTTTTATTACATTTTTTAGTTTGTACTATTAAACTTAGGCGAGCTATGTCTAATAGTTGTCTTTATAGTATATGATTGTACCTCTCCGAGACTTAGAACTTTTGCTCCGTTTACAGATGATGATGGTATCAGATGGTGGAGTTCTTGAAATTACTCAGTTTATATGTTAATTTATACTTTATTTTCCATTGTTTTCAAGTTGATGCGTGCTATGATGAGGCTTTTATTTTTGTATGTAGTAATTAGTGATAAATGTGTGGACAAATGTGAGGTTATGTGTATGTTTACTAGGTTGAGCCAAACGCAGACTCGGCTTCTAGTGCACTCACCTTTCACTGGCCGCCCTAACGCGGTAATTCCATCATTTGTCAGAAAAAGCAATTTTGATGAGTGTGTTGTCTGATTGTGGTTTTGTATGTGTGAATGTGGTGTTGAAATGATTGTGGTTCTATTTCATTGTCATTTGGACTATTGCCTTGTGTCCCTAAGCAGGTTTTAATTTTAAACGTTCGACTACTTGGCTTATCCCTGTAATTTTATATGTATAATGGAATGTTTAGCATGTCGCTGTGCGTCGTCTTAAAGGGTGGATGGTCATGAAATGTGGCGTTTTTCTCGATGTATGCAGTTAGATTCGACAAATAGTGAATATACTTGGTTTTGCCACATGACTTTGGATGGTACTACGAGTTAAGGCTGATATTACAAAAGATGGTTTAATCTGTGTTTGGTTTACGTCTTGTGATTATACTTAAAAATCAATTTATTGCCTAAGAAATAAATTTATTTATGATACTTTCAAGGGATCTAACTCATCACTCAGTAAATTATAAGTACCGAGTTTCCAATTTTGATAGTATTATTTAACCGTCTCGTCTCGCTGATCTCACAACGTAATAATTTCACAGATAATTTATGCAAAACCGGACTACGCAGTATTTTCACAAGCCTTTAATTTCAAGTTTATTAAGAATTGAAGGTATTAAGTGATTGGTTTTTGATGGATTTCAATTGAAAGATTGCTTTATCTATTACGGATATAAAAATTTGGGCAGTATCGTCCCGCTACGAACATATTTCTTTATTTCTTTGTGTGTTTACGTAACATAAACTTCGGATGTGAACAAAGACAATGGATGTTTTGATTTTGGGCGATTCCCACGTGAATAGACTTCATCGTTTCCTCCTCGAGGATGCCAGCTCGGTGGCAGATGCTTTCCGTTTGTCTCATGGTCAGTCCATTGGACTATTTGGACTCAGTGGTGGTCGCTTCACTGACAGTCGTGTGCTCGGGGTTTCTTATGGCGTTTAATTTACCTCCAACTTTGTTTCGGACATGTATATCGTTCGTTCTCTAACGATATACGTCATTTAATGTGAATAAATGACATTTTTCAATTCCAACCCTTGTCTGTCATTTACTCGAAACAAATGAACTCAACTCTTACTTTTAAGAGAGTACTCATAAAGGTATTTTATGTAGCCAACCTAAGCGGAACCTTGATTAACTTTAATATTTGCGGGTTGAGGGTCTTGAATTAAGATTAACGCAAATTGACGCAACGTGGTATGTATAGTCATATCTTGCGGTTGGTAGGCTGAAGGTTAGTGTCGCTTGTACTAAATCATCAATAACGAGTTCCACTAAGTAATTTGAGTGATAAATGATATTTAGTCTTAAAAGTTGTCATGTATTCACTTGATGGAGATCTGTGTCCTAGGGGTGCATTTGGGTTGACTGACTAACGGTCAAATTCTCTTTTATCTAAAATGCAAAAGACTAAATGAAAGTGATGTTACGTATTTTGATATGTTAAGAGTTATTTTAACTTTCCTCTTTCGCATTTATACTAAGTGTTTGTCTTATTTGTATGATTTATAAGATATATCGATAGATAAACTTATTTCGTTGGTATTTACTTCGGACAATAATACGTATGGATAAAACAAACAAACGCGATTTAGTGACGTAGGGTTTACCAGGTTGGGTATAAAAGACTGGCCGGACAGGACCAAATTCGGACCAACGGAAATCTCCGAACTGTTACGGCAATCGCTCGGCGGAAGTTTACCTAATTTCCGGACCAAATTAAAATACGCATTGCTATGTTTCATAGATATTTTATTTATACAAAATATATTTTATTATGTCAGGTTACACTAATAATAATAATAATAATACTAATAATACTAATAATAATAATAATAATAATAATAATAATAATAAAATTATTAATAATAATAATTATAATAAAAACAAAAATTAACAGCTTATCACATAGTATTTTTATATACATGCATGATACATAAGTTAATTTGATCTTAGAAAATGATACCGTGTGAACAATATACTCACATACATACATACAAACGCACATACAGCCGTAAATACAGACACACAGACATACACCAACAGACAGATATACATAAATACAGACAGACATTCATACAGACACACAGGCAGCCTCACAGACATACATACATACGGACCCCCATACAGACGCACTGACAGACCGTTGAAACATCACAAAAGAAAATAATAACTTATAGTTTTCAGAAATGGCTTAGGTTTCAGGTAGAACTCATCGGAATAAAGGAGGAAATGGCTCTAAGAATTCATCTGCTGATGGACTAATATACTGTCTACCGTGCTCCAAAGATGACACAAATAATCCGGCCGACGGGTTCTGTAAGAACTGTGAGGAGCATTTGTGTACTCTGTGCATAAGGTATCACAAAAAGTTTGGAATCACCCAGAATCACTCAATACTTGATACAGCACATATGCCATCTAATACTTTCAACTTACGAGACGAAATGCAATGCAGCGAACTATGCCCGTATCACCTGACGGAAGTTATTAAATATTTCTGCCCATCACACAACACCGTACACTGCGGAGAATGTATTGCGTTTGATCACCGAGGCTGCAAGATTGCTTATATCCACGATATAGCAAAGGACAACGTAGAAAGTGAGCTATTTAGAGAAATAAGAAACCGTGATGTTGATAAGGAATTTACAAACTGTGTAGCTGAAATAGACAAATGCTTAAATGAGGCTAGAGAAGTAGCCCAAAACGAACTTGAAAATATAAGACATGTCAGAGATTAACTAAACGTACACATTACCAAAGAGGAAAATGAATTCAAATTCAAATTGCATCATATAAAGGAAAGACAGAACAAGCTTTTGAATGACAGGATGGCACGTATACATGCTAAGAAATTAGAATTTGGAACTGAAACTGTGAATTTGTCATATAATCAAGAAAGATAGTGCGGTTAGTACCTACAGCTTTCAGCGAAATCAAATTACAGACAAGCTCATTCAGTCTTCTGGGGTTCTTTGTACCATTGTTGAGAATGATGACCCGGAGAAAAAGACAAAAGCTGGTTTGTATCGCCTTCCATATGTCTTTTTTAAGTGATAAGATCACTCAAAAGAAAAATAACCTTTTGTGCAAAACGATTCATCAATAAATCCTATTTTAACGGTGATATTGGTTGTTAAATGAATTGCTCTTCAAATACGCTTAAGCAGCCATAAACAATAAAATATAATAATAAAAAAACATCAGACAAATTAATGCCCTTGATAATAGATCCCATTGATTTAAGATTCTATCAAAACAATAAAAGAAAAAATGTTCATATCAAAACAGTTGTCACCGCATACGTAGATATCGGAAACAGACTTTGGCAATAAATCTGCTAGATATTATTGAGACGAAGTTCAACGTATATTTTTAAATATTTCCAAAGCAAGAGTATTTATCTAACGTATTATTGGTCAATAATTGATGTTCAATTCAGAATCAAACTTCCACTGATGATGTCAAGTTTGTAAAATCCCATTTTCTCGTACAAATGCTCTTCGATTTCATTATATTTGCCCATTTTTCAGATGTTAAAATGACGAGAGCACCAGCTTTGAAGTCATTTGACATAAAAGGAAAAGCAATAAAACTCTTGGAACCTATTTCATTACCGCATCGTTAGTTCCAAAGACACACCGCAACATGCATTACCCTCCTGTCCGATGAGCGGTTGCTGATCGGTGGTCATGAGAACAATGCATTAATAATGCTCGACCTAAAGAGCAATCTGCAGCTCTCGACCTTGGACCCTTGGTCCGCTTGCCTCGTTTCCCACGACAAAGTGGTCTGCACATAACCATTTCTAAAATCTAGGAATATGCAGTTCATTTGCAAAGGAGACACCAAGCTTTCCCTTGCTAACAGCATCAGTGTATCTGGTGATTGTTGCGGCGTGGATTGCTATAAAGACAAATTGCTCGTTTGTTACGGAGAACAAAAGAAAATTGAAGCTATGACAATGGATGGAACTGCTTTTAATGAAGTCAGCAATAAAGTTCACAATTGATATATATTCAACAGCTTGAAGTTAATCAAAGTCCATGAAACAGGAAAGCAAAGCAAAGGGCTGATTTTTTTCATTACAAAAGCACAGACCTGTTTATTTCGTAATTTGAATATTTTTGAGAAAAAAAATGTAAAGAGATTTATTACATCTATTTTTTTGAGAAAAAAGCGGTTGTATCCTATTTTTCCTACTTATTGTTAAAACCGTACGTTATTTCTATTTTTGTAGTGAAAAGTGCTCAAATGAAGATCGGTTTTTTATGTTTAATTGTGTTCTCTGTTAACCTTGTGAGGCCGACCAAACGCGTATTAGTCAAAGAAAATATTGTCGACATGAGATGATTCCATGGCATTGTTTTTTTCAAGACTGAGAACTGTTGTTTCGAGCTAAGTGCCATCACAGGGATAATAATATGGGCATAAGACATTTAAAACTGTTTAGATAGAATTGTTATGTTAGGTGAACTTTTAATAGTGTACAGGATTCCTTAATTTCCTCCTTTTACCTCCCTTTTGTCGAAAAGAGCTCCTTTTTTCCCTACGTTTTTATGGTACACTGCTGTAAATTCTGGAACCATAATTCATTTCCTGCTCCAGTCCAATGCTTTGTTTAAGATGCTGTCAATGAAGTGGACCAAAATGACAACAGACACATAAATATTTGAAGGACCGTATTGATAGCAAAGCTTACAACGTTGTTTTTTTAATTTTAATATCAACACAGTGAGTTTATTTTATCTTTTCAGAATACGTTGTTTTGAATTAATAAACTTATTTAATCTAATTTCTAACGCTGTTTTAATCGGAAATAGGAGCACTTTTCTGTATGCATTTTGACGACCCAGAAAGGCCAATATGTAGTAACTATGTCAATAGTGTTTAATTAAACATAAAATTATAATGAATGAATCGTTGTAGCTTTTACAGATGTTTTGTGACATGCTGATTTATGCTTAAATGGAATGTATTATTACTTTACCCGTGAATTTTAAATGTTGAATTACCTTATTGATTTACCATTACTTACCTTGTGTTATTTACTATTTGTTAAAGAAGCTTATGTTGTGAATTGACGATGTATTTTCTCCATGAAGTTCTTTTTCAAATGCTAAAATAAAACGACATGGGTTCAAAAAGGTAGCCATATGGTCACAGGAAGCATTTTGATTTTAAAAAAATCAATTGTTATTCTATTTTATCCTGTCACTTGCATACAAATAGGTCCAATAACAAGATGCCGTGTAAATTTTAGTTTATTAGGATAGTAGACCACGTGATGTTTATCTACAGTCAGGTGATCATGTGTTTAATTAAACAAAGTAACAGGATAAATAGAATACTAGGTTAGTGCCGTGGATGGAGAAAGTTTATCTGGCTCGGCTGCGGATTTTATCGGATTCGCCTTCGGCTCACCCGATAAATTCCTCCGCCTTGCTAGATAAACTAACCTAGTATTCTCTATACATACTAGCATCATGGCCTGGCGAGTCACGCAGGTATCGGCAATATGCGTTTTTGATCGATTTGTTTCGATGAGTTTCTCAAGAAGTTAGACAGGTTTTCAAATGCTGACCTATTTGATAAAAAATATCATATTTACGTTTTAATTCCCCTGTTGATGTTGTTTAAAGAACATATAATGTATTATTAATCCACGAAAGATAAAGATAAATAGGATTTGTTTGTAAATTAAGAGGTGATTTTGACATTGGAAGAAAAAATATATGGTAAATAGGGGGTAAGAGTAGAGAATGAGGAAGATGTAAGTTGAGGGTTGTGATACAAGGGGAAAATAGAAAAAAGGATCTTTAAAAGACGATGAAAGAGATGAGAGAGGAGTAAACAATTGAGGAAAGTGGGGTACGATGAGGGATAGAGAATTGAGGAGAATACTTGCTGGTAAAGTGGAGATATAGGGGATTCGAAAAAAGGAGAGGGCGAAGAAAGAAAGATAGAAAGGAAACATAAGGCGGAGTGATGGTAGGATGAACGGAGATAGAGAGAACAGAAAATGTGGAAGTGATGATGAAGATTGAAAGAAAGAGAAGAGGAAAAACATGGGGAGAGAGGATGACGAGAAACATTTGCGAAGTCAATATTAGAGATAAGGGGGAAAAGAGAGAATAATAAGAAGGGAGATTGAGACGTGGTAGTATCCCGAAAGAGACAGGGAAGAGTGGGAGAGACAGGGTTGGAGTGAATAGGTGAGGAAGAGAGAGAAGGCTGGAATATTGAGAAATAAGTTCTGCAAGTAATATAATATAGAGTTTGTATGCCACCAATTACGCATGGACACTGTTGCTCAGAGAGACAAGGCAAAGACAGACGAGAAGAAAGGGTTCGTACCATGTATGACCATACATAAGACCGTGGCTCTTGAAACTGGATTCTAGATCCAGCACCGCAAGTTCCTGCAACAATTAATCCAAGATTAGAAACGCTTGCATTGTTTGCAGATAACAAATGTTTAGGTTTAAATGACAGATATCTTTATCTTCTTCCAGGGAAATACTAAATGGTTTAATTGCATGAAGCGAAAATAAAAAAGAAACACATGTTATATAAACTTTTATAAAAAAAAAATCTGAAAAAAGGACTTTTCGAAGTTGTATTAATTGACCTATTTTACGGATTCATTAACATTTTCGTGCCTTCCGGTTTTAACATAATTCTGTATAGATAAATATTCTAAAAATTAATTTATCATTACCACAACAATGCTTTACTGTAGCGCGTTTTCCAAATCACAATGACAAGAGTGTTATAATATGTTGAGTTATGTTGCCCCAATGCACCACCGGACACAATTTTTATATGTTGTGGAGCACTAATATCCGTATTACACCAACCTACAATAGTTTTATATTATGTTGCGTACTGTTGTTCTTATACACCAACGGACACAACATTTATATTTTGTGGAGCACTGATGTGTGTATTACAGCAACTGACACGACTTTGATTTTGTGTGGAGCATTTTTTTTCGTTTCCGTTTTGCACCAAGAAACATGTCTTTATATTTCATTGAACATTGTTGTAGTATTACACAAACAGTCACGACTTTGTGGAGCATTGCCCATATTACACGACTTTAACATTTTGTGTAACACTGTTGTCCGAATTACACCAATTGACAAGAATTTTATGCAATGTAGAACAATAAAGTCAGTTAACACTAACTCATACGACGTATATATTATGTAGAGCATTGTTGTCCATATAACACCAAATTTCATGACGTTTAAGTAATGCGGAGCATTGTTCATTTTACACCAAACGACACGACTTTAATTTTATGCTGTGCATGGTTTTCTGTATTACAACAACATAAGACGGTGCGTATGTTTAAACTTTTGGCTTCTGAGCTTGTTTCTGCATTTTTTCACATAAATATTTATATATTATGTTACCCAACTATTTTGTCCATAAAAGTCATCATTATACATCAAAAAATAACATTTCTTTACAAATTTCCATTCAGGCATGCTCAGTTTCATAGCTAATATTTGAGGCAACGTTTATATATATTTTGAGTACCTTCCACATCCACGTAATACAGTTTTATTTGTTGTATGACACTAAGCCCACAACAATGGTTTACCTGAATAAATATGAACCCTTTCGATGTCATCGTATCTTCCTATAACCCATATTTCTGCGCCATAGAGGAGTTGTATGCTAGTGGTTGCAACAAACAGTTTGATAAATACCATGTTTGACAACTGACCACATTTATAAAACATAAACAACAACGATATTAAAACGTTGGTCCTCAATACAAAGGGAATTAATCATACAATAAAAGATAAGTTTGATGTAAAAGTCCTACATAGCAAAACTTATTGAGAAATTCTGAATACAAGAATTTTAGTTCTTGGATGTCTTCCACCATTTTAAAAACAGCAAGGTTTGTTTTTTTTGTTTCGATAATTGTTACCATGTATGTATCATACAATCTGTTTTTGTTAATATGACGCCGTATCTTACAACAATGCTTTGTCATCGGCAAACATAAAATAAAAACAAACTTAAAGTGTATGTGTGTAACTGTGTTCCATGAACATAATAACTTTCTAAAAAATGGTGCTAATTCGTCGATAAACAAGAAAATAATATTGGACTTACTGAACAGCCCTGTTCTAGACAAATAGTGCTTTTTCATATTACTACGTCTCCTGTTACAGCTTAAACATGATTAGCAACATATTACCGAAATACTTCAGTTTCCAAAGACTCATTTGCGGCTTAATACATGGCAATAGTGGCTCCTAACAATAGTATCAAAACGTTTTTGAAAAATCTCCAAAAGCAACAGACAATGTATTTCGTTCTAGTTTCTTGTTCAAAAACATAGTGGTACATACACTTCACCGCATCCTAGATTAAGAGAAACAGTTTCAAGTTCAGTTAGGTAAGACAATGGTACAACTTAATACATACAGCGAATTGTGGCACACGGAGATTCGTTCACACACTGAATACATATGTCCTATGTAGTATTATATCACGTTTAGATGCCTGAGGGTCCCATGTTATGCTAGTATTAATGTAAAACAATATACATTATAAATCCATAAAACGATATTAAGAAAAACCAAAAATGAACTTAAATGTCAACACATATGATCTGCCAATGGTTTTAAAGAAGTGTTTTGAAATATGAACATTTAAATACATATAATAAAGTGTAATGGCAAAAAGCTCCTACAGATCCTAATTCTTTAAAATGACCACAATATTTAATCCACATGAAACATTCAACACACTATATGAGCACTATTTGTATTTTAACAAAGCTTTAAGTAAATTTCCACGACAAGTTCAAATGTAATCATAAAATAATCTTTTAATCATTTCCAATATTTTATAAATGATCTCGCAATGGTGAAACTTGAATATTTTTAAATTATACCAAAGACACAATATTAGAGAAGTATGCTCTTATAAACCAAACAGGAATGTATGTTCAAGATCGTATTTCAAAAATACTGAAACAACAGTCTCCCAAATTAAAAATATTGTTTCTTTTAACATGTTCATAAATGTAATTCACTCTTTTGGTCTTGAACATGATCAACTAATCCTGACAATTAATTTCTCATATTTTGATTGGAATTCATGTTTTCACGCCGACATCAACATCTATCTATATCAAACTTGTACACTAAAACGGGACTTGAACCTCTTAAAGACAGATGGCGGAAACATAAACTAACATTATTTTACAAGAATTTTCTTTTATATTTACATACGTATCTTTCAACACTTATTTCATCCAGAGTTGGAGATACATACAGTCTTACAAACGCCATTAACCTTCGGAATATTGCATGCTAATTTACAATTACTTTCGACTTATGTTTTTGCGATCATCTGTATCTTATTGGAATGTCAGATGATGTTCATTCTTCTCCATCGTTGATTTCTCTCAAGCAGAACCTAAACAAGAATAGAACTACGGTACCGATGTATATAATGATGATGCTTGCAAATCTAGTGTTGCTCACGAAAATGCCAAATGTGGAGAAATTGAAAGATATATATCATTTCTTCTTCACCTTTACACTTTATCATGCTTAAAGAAATAATCGTATTGACCAGTTATCCAATATCAGGCCATTGTGCCTCCAAATTATACAGATTGGATCAAAGGAAGCCGTTGTTCAGCCAAGCAGAATGATATTCCAACATGTTTAGCTCTATATTCGACAAACTAAACGTTTCTGATCTCCTACATAAATAAGAACAAACCTAAATCCACCGTTGACCTGATCTGTCTACATCCCCACGGTCACCGTTTTCCCTTTCTCGTCCTTGTTATTATTTATATATCATCGCGTACACCACTTTACCATTTTTTGGCCTCATATACCCCATCTTATTTTTCATATCTCATTTTGATAATATTCGATTAGACATAAAATTATTTACACCATTAAAAGCAGCTTTACGGAATGACAGGAGCAAGTCATAGTTTAAGTTTTTTATCGTTCTTCTCTATTCTGTTTTTTTTGTTGTGTGCATATATCATTGTCATGACCTACTGTACAACCAATAAGGCACGTGCCAGTGTCAGAACTACACTGCATGTTCCTACAGTTGCTTTTGCATCTAATGCAACTTCCATTTTCATCTGGATAAAATCCGTCGTTAAATTTTAGACACTTCCCACTAATCTGGCTACACTTAGAACATTTAACATTTAACGTTGTACATGTTAGATAACATTCCATGCTATAAAATCCATCTTCACATCCATCTGTACATTGTGGGCTTGTAAAGCATAAACCACCTTTACAGTTTGGAGGACACTCACAACATGCTGGCACGCTACTCGTTACAAAGTATGTATTGTTTAGACATTCGTTGCAACCATTGCCATGACAATACTTCGTATGGCATTTACATTGATAATCAGGACTTGTCCATGGTTTATAACAAGAAGTGCATTTATCACTGTTTCCACTACAGTAACAGTTCGGAGGACAACTGCATGTAGGTCCAGTGTTCTCATTAACACATGAAAGGCAAATTGATTCATTGGACTGATCACATGTCGCGCAACGCAAATCACAAACGGTCGTACAATTGTTACCCGAATATCCATCAACACATGATGTGCATTTCCCATCATATCGCGAACATGTCATTCCTTTGCAATTATCCGAGCAGTGCAAAGCACATGACTGTCCGTAAATGCCTGCACTGCATTGATCACATTAACTACCTGTAAAATTAGGTAAACAAGCACAGAAACCGTTGCTTCTGTCACACGTCGAGGTTAAACAACCCATACTACAAATATGCTGACAATCGGTTCCGTATTGTCCTTCTCTACACGTTTCACAGTTTGCATCATTAAAGTTTTCTTTGCAGGTACATGAACCATCTTGTATGCAAACTTCACCCTTGCAACATACAGAACAAGTCAAGTTGCAGTATGTCCCATAATAGTTGTCAATGCATTGATCGCATGTTCCGTCATTCGTGCAATTTCCATTACTACATCCGCTAGGGCATTGTTTGCAGTCGGCTCCATAGTAACCAGTAGTACATGCGGTGCAAAATGTTCCAGTAAACCCTTGCTTGCAAGTTTCGCATTTATTTCCTTCAAAGTATGCTGTACACGGACTACAATTCCCATCATCATCACATTTTCCACCATCACAGCCGACAGAACAGCTATTATTACACATACTGTTTGTATAATAAAATGTAGGTCTGCAGGTGTGACATGGTTTGCGTCACTGAAAGGGATTTGTTTGCGAAGTAAATTTAACAATTAAAAATAAGTTACTTTGGTCCAATAACGTTGTATAGGAATAACTTTATATACATGTCACCAAATATTAAGTGTTTAATAACCTTATTCTTACCTGTCATACATGATCGTGCGACGAAAAGTAGACCAAATATCCCAAATATCATCTTGGCAGTGTTTTCTGTTTTGCAACTTTCAAAACGAACACTACTGAAAGTTAATTATTAATATAACTAAAACACTTTCGATTTTGATTATTTGTAGTACGTTTACTCATGCAGGATAATCCACTATTTATCCGCACTCAAGAAGCATCATTTATATGTATGTGTATACCGTTTTAATATATATTTAAGAAAATAAAAGAAATCGTCCTTTTAATTTGATTATTGTTTTCATGATGAAAAATAAGTTTGTAGTAGATTAACATTAATCGAATATGAACTAACTTTAAATGAATTAAAAAAAATTAAATTTGTTTTATTTCCCAACAAATAGGATCTTTTATCAGTCAACCTCACACGACTTCCACCTCACTCCCAATCAAGACAATCTTCAGTCACGGCTGTAATATCATATTTCTCAAACAGGAAGACATATCACAACCATTGTATGTCTACCCACCTTACACTATCAAGACGCTTTCAATGTGTTGAATAAGGCTTGTTATATGATATGACAGTTTTAACATTTTCAAAAGCGTATTTTGAGTGTTGGTATTTACGTTGATTTTAAATGTGCCTTTTTATGCATCATAGGGAAAATAATATACCTGAAATAAGTTGCTACTATATTTAATACTTAATAAATAAGAAGAGTTATATGTTATAATAGATTTATTAGTAATTTGTATGTACAGTCAATACCTATGTAATTTTATAATACGTCGATTTTAATATGAAATAATAAAACTATCCGCTTCAAATAATCGGTGATAATTTATTTTCCTTCAAGCTTTACTGTAAAAATAATGTCGTTTATATCTTTTTCCTATGGATATTTGGACAAGTTGACTAATAAGAACAAATACTAGTTACGAACATTTGCAAAGCAAATGAACTGATGAAAAACATATAAGTTCGGCCAATACGTATATTTAGTTGTAGACGAACATGCTAGAATAGTTTTGTCAATGTGTGAAGTATCGAAAAACACTGATTGTTGTTATACTTTATAAAATAACTAAAAGGCTGCGTAGCATAAATATTGACAATAAACTTTACTTAGTGTAATCTCAAATAATTTCGCTAGACTTAATAATTGCATATCATAAGGACTTGCATTGTAAACCATTTTCCTAATTTGTACAACATTCAATTGCCTACAACGAACATACACATATCACTAATTGTTTTAAGGTTTGTCCTAAAGTTTTATTTGGTTCTATTAACACACGGCCACCTTATTGTTATGCATTTCATGCAAAACAATAAAAGTAATTCAGTTCCTAGACGAGTATTGCTTTTGTATGATTGATCAATCCTGGTTTTTATAAAAAATCAAATCAACTATCATTGTACATGATTAAACAAAAAGGATTTTTCGATAAACATTATTCTAATTTACAACTACATTGATTGTTATAATGGTGAGTACTATAATGACAAATGACGTCGCTGACACGAATGGTTTTGAAGCCTTATTTTCAACGTATTTGTAGGATTATTCAAGATAATGTTTTGCAAATTTACAAATTAAATATACATACAGTGATTATGAATAAAAACATATTTCAGCTTCCTTGTATTGGAGTATTAGAGATCATTGTTTCGGGCTATAACAAGTAGAGCTGAACAATGCGAAGGATTAAAATATACTCTTGAATTAGAACATTTTAATGTGTTATCAATAATTTACAATTAATATTGATTGTCGCGTTAATGTTTAAATAAGTCACTATATGAGTGAATACATGTTTGCTCAATCGTATTCATAAGTAATAACGTATATTTTAGAATTGTATGTTCAAGTATTGCGTTGATTCGGTGAATGAAATAAGTTGATCCGTGCATTAATAGTGAAGTTCGAATGTATAGCTTCACTCTGAAAAAACACGACACTGCTTGAACAATAGTGAACGACATTCCGAAATTCCGCGATTACGTTTTATACCGGTAAAAACAAAACAAAATAAAACAAATAAAGGATGTAAGTGCAGTATTTGGTCAGTAGTTTGGTGCTTTCATGCAGCACGCGATATTGCATATTTCATGTAAAGCACTAACGCGGTTCATGGAATTACGAAAATGAACCTGAACGTTTATGCAACAAGAACAAAAAAATCTTAACTCTCATATGTCATTTCATTTACTTTTTAAAGTAGGCGTTGAAATGTATGTCAAAATCAACCTCGAAAAGTTCACTTTAAATAAGATTATGATCAACCTGCACGGTTCAAAAATCATCCTCTACTTTACTCTGACCTGTTTAGGAATTCAAATAGTATATGATTTGAGCATTTCAGCCAATGTAAATATTAAAAACAAAATGCACCCTGCCTTGAACGTGCATACATCTTATTAAATTCATTATTAGATCGATTGTTTTTTTTCTTCAAACTTTCATTACTTCTACTAGAATTTAATTTCAAAAAGGGATCCTCTTGTGATCATCTCTATTAATTGATGCCTTAGAATTTTAGGAAATTATTTAGATAGTTTTCTTAAATATGTATAAAGGTGAAAAATGTAATAGTGTTTTTTTATTTCTTCAACCTTCATATTTGTTAACACACAAAAGAATGAAACTTTGGTTTTAAGATAGTTTTATTTTACGACTAAAAACGAATTTGATTTTTATTGAACGCCATCCTGGACTATACTTGGGATTTTCCTGCTCGATCCATAGTTGCCGAAGATCGAATTAATACTTATTTCTCTATCACCGTTACGTCCAATGACATCCGACCTACCTTTACAGCTTCATTTAAATGTCAATTGTGTTGCTTTTTTGACCCAGCATTCGATTAAATGCAGATTCATGACATACCCGTCAAATTATTATATGCTGTAATAAGTGCCTCATACTTAGCTTCTAGCATTGTTCTAGTAAGTTTCTATGTGTTGGAAATGTTTTTAGAAAATCCTCGAAACTTTAACGGTAAGTTTAAGCAAATCGTTTATTTTATATTTTCAAATAAATGATGCAAAAGTATTCATTCAATAATGAAGAGATGCATTATGGTAACTTTTCTGCAAACAACATGCCAATTCATTCAGAGTTTTACTCACGAACCTTGTTTTCAGTCATTTTGGACATTGAAAACAACTGTTCCATTCAATGACTGAGTTTGAACCAAGGGCAAACTTAAATTCGTACTCAGATAAAGTATTCGTATTCTTGAAGGAAAAATGGCGCTTATATATTCTGAATAGCATAATACGTTTAAAACCTTTCAAACTCGCTTAAACATTCCTGATGTTAATATCTTATCGCTACTGAATAAAATATAAGCAATGCTATGTTTGTCAAAGAGGGTAATGGGCTTATTCACAATAAACGATAAATTATTCAAGTATTAATAAAAAAACATTGACATTCCTGAAAAAGGACATAAACACATAAACTTGCCTCTGAACTAAGAACTTTTTGGAACGCAATTTCATGAAAATAGTTTGCTATACGTGTACGAAATTTATCGTTGAAAATGGGCATTAGTTTATTCATTGTGAGTGTTTACATACAACTTATACAACTGTGTGTTGGTACTATAGAACAAAGCTTTAAAGTAAATGAAGCCGGTCGGATAGGATTTAATGGCAAAATTAATATCCCGATTCCAACAGTTTGGATAAAAGATGTAAGTTTTGTCGGCTGCGTGGGTGCATGTAAACTTCGCTTATCTTGCACGGCCGTGAACTACCACAGAAACTACAACCTATGCGAACTGGACCTAGAGCCTAGTCCTGATGTTGTTTCGACCATAGAAAGCGCTGTATCATACTGGATAAAACCTACGCAAGAGGTATTGGGCTTTATTGTTTTAAACGTGTTTAAACCCTAACGGTAACTTCACGAGAACGTTGGGTCTTTTTAAGAAATAAAAGTCCCTGCTCGTTCTTATAAGGAGTCAGTTATGTAAAGAAGGGTCAATGTTCGTGTATGTTTACATTATAATATGACTTTAAAAACATGCACTAGCTCTCTGTGTTGATGAAATGAGAAAAGCTGATGTTGAAAGTGTTTAAAAATCACCCTGTTATGGCTCCTTAAAAATTAAAATGCTGTCTTTGCGATTCAGTTCCTAATGGATGTTTCGAATATTATAAATCAATGTTTTGGGATATTTTTTATCATGTCAATATCAAATTTTGTCAAAGTACGTATTATATGTTCATGCCAAAAAGTGAAATATATTAAATTAATATGGTTAAGTACCGCGACCAATGGTCAATTTCTCGACCACACACTGAAAGCGTTATGATGCAAGAGTGCCAGTGTTTTCAATATCTATTAGTCATCGTTTGGATGAGCTTAAGCTTCTCTTGCTCTCGTCATCAACCAGAAGGTGTATTCGAACTACCACTTTAGTCATGGTCTGTAAGTTTTCTGTTTGATGTGTATAAGGCCGGATGTATCTGGATATATTATTTATCAAATTGACGGAAGTCCAAACAAAGAATGATTTCTCGAATGAGTTATGTCGTTTTTGGCTAATGAGTGTATTAGTTTGTATAAAATGAGACCATTGCACGGTCAATTTGGCCCAGTTACCATTTCCGGCTGGTCCAAATCCGCGTATATGTTATCATCAACTTTTGTTTGAATCGTATAAAAGCGGCATGGAACTTGATTCATATCACTTGAATGTAAGTATGACACGACTTGTCGTGTTTTGGGTATTAACTCATGTCAAGTAATGCTCTTAATATATTCCAAAATGCGTACTCACTTCTAAGTAAAAAAATGAACGTTTATAAATTGTATGCTTCTAGTTATTGTTGAAACAAAATACCTTAATGAATATACATATAGAAAGTAGGTTGAAAGGAACAAGGTTAAGTTTGTCACTAGGTCGAAATGTTAACAGGACCAAAATTATCCTAATTTAAAAACATCTGGGTTTCTCGTGCAATGTTTTGCGAAATCTCGATTGCGAAGTTGTGAGTCAAATAGTTTAAAGCACTTTTTATTGATTTTACGTTAGAAATGAACCTGGAACGTTACTCTCCAAATCATTTCATTTTGTCGTTAAAGTATAAACAGTAGATTGTTGTTATTTGATAAGACCACAAAATGTTCACATGTTGAAATGCTACTACAAACAATAATCTTCCTCGTTGTAATGGTGTACTTAGTTTTATTTAGTTCAAAAATATCATTATCTTTGATATGCAAAATAAGTAAAAAATAACAAACTTATTTTTGACTTATGAAGACATGTTTTTGTCTTGTAGGACGCTGTAGTGTGCGGCACACAATCGTGTGGCCATGGCTATGTATGCAATATTCAGGAGAACATGTGTGAAGTTAAAGGTAAGCTAATGGACAACAACAGCAAGAAAATAGAGTTCAATTAAAGATTATAGATAAATTAATATTACGTTTTGAAATAAAATGGCAGTAATTTTGGAAATAAAGTACAATAATTTGTATATGTCACACTTAATATTTCCGCTTTATAAATTTAGTTCATGATCTATTAAGTTTTCTTGTAAATTAAGGTTCTAATTAACTTCTATTAAATATGATTGTTTTTTTATTTCATCGAGTTTATAAAGGCATCTAATTACAGTACAAGGGGCTTTACTCGAGTTAGAAAGTGCATCTTTTTAAAACTCCAAACACGGTATTAATGCTTCCATATGCTTAAAGATTAATTCTTATGTACGTTTGTAAGGATTCAAGGATTTGAAAAATTGTCAAATGCAATAAAAATGATATGTTCCTGCAAAACAATTTGCGCTGGGTTTTTTGGAAAAAAAACACACACTAAAAAACATACAATTAATTTTCAGAATGCCCCCCTTTATCAGTTTCCAATACCACATTGGTCGTCGGCAACATAAATGCTGTCAAAGGCACGGTAAACATGCGGTGTTATGAAGGATTTGTGGCACCAGGACTGGAAGCCATTGATTTAACATGTGGAACGGACGGACTTTGGACTCCAGGCCTTATTTGCACGCCAGGTATTTTTAATCACGCATATTGTTTAACTCAAAACTTATTGCTGCTTTATATAAATCACAACAAGGGATTTGGTCTTACAGTCATCGTTTTTGAATTGTCAAATGTTTCGTTCACCCATATAAAGTATTCTGTAAAAGTGTCTTCAAACTCAGAACGTGTAAATCTTTTGTCAAACAAGACACTACACTCTTTGCGTATACTTAAAACAACAATACTTATCGCATCAGCCTCCAGATATGTGATTATACCGGAAGGATCGAGCGGTGACGTCACATGTCCCACTGACCTGAAGATATCTGTGTACTATGCCTACTACGGAAACGACGAAACTGGAACCAACCAAAACTGCATTGCAGCCAACTCCTCCACAGAGATAAAGAATGCTTGCCACAATAAACAGGTGTATAAGTTAATGAATTTGTACGTTCTATTTGCCACTAATGTGAACGCCTGACACACCATATTGTCAGAGGTTGTGCATTGCAAAAAAACATTTTATTCTTACTTTATTTTTTCAAACTGATTTTAAAAATAAAGGCCATTTGGAAAATGGTTGTGAGTGCGGGCATTTAAAATTATTAATAATATGTTTTCCGGTTATTTTTTTGTAAAGGCTGCGCAAGGTTTAGGAACTGAATAGTGCAAAAGTGTATGCAGTTTTTAAAGATCTTAGTAATGGCAACCATGTCCGCCAAATTTAAGAAATAATACACAACAAGGACGGTCAAATGACAGTATAATGACAGGCCAGTCAGACATAAAACATGTTTGGATTGGAGCGTAATATACCGGATTGTTATTAAAATACAGTGATATATTGACCGATCGATTTGGAGTATATAAATAATATAAATACCTCAAAGAAAGGAATAGGAACATAATCCAATTCGAAATTAAATAACTTAGACTATTTAATGTTTGGCTCACTCAAATTATCGCCCACGAAAGTTCGCAATTTAGCATATATAGGTCCTAGGGTAGTTATGTTTTCGCTCGGCAAGTTATATAGAGGAAAGAGCACGCTCTGCATATGAGGATGAACGCTTAATTTTGCATTATGATGAAAACTATACATTTTAACTAACGTTCGCAAGTTTAAGAAGTTGGAATATTTATGCATATGTTGATATATTGATACAACCTTATTTTACTTCTTTTATTAATAATATCTTCTTTTTCTTTCAACAGCAATGCTCCTTGATGGCAGACAATGCCGTGTATGGTGATCCTTGCAGTGGAAAGGCCAAACATATTGAAATGAAATTCTACTGTGTTTGGGCATAAATGTTACTCGGGTCCCTTGAATAAAGCATACTACGGTTTGTTTCAACCAGGTGAGGAGAGCTACTACCATTATTTGCTATGGCTTTTAAGCTTATCCTATGTAAGCTTCAAATTGATCGGTGTGTCTTGAAAAAGGATCGTTCTTAGTTGGTTGACTTGTAAACTTGTCCCTGAAGTTTTCCATTGTTTTATAGGTGTAAGGCCCAACACGTTTCTTTCCTGCATGCTGTATGACTTGCTTGCAAGTTATTGCATACAATGTACTGACTTTCGTTCAGGAAAATAGAACAATAGTATATAATTAAATACAAAGAAGATAAGTGTTTGTTTCAATGTAAGAGTATTGAATTAATGAAATCGCAAAACATCGTCTTAACAAGAACTCTAAGAATTTTTATGATACATAATATGATTTATACGATATAAGCCTCCCAGATCCCTAGTATCATGTTATTTCAGATATTTACCACGTACCTTTTTTATTAAGATATTTATCATTTGTATTTTTTAAAACGTTTTTCTTCTATGTTATATTTTGTTTTGTCTATAGTGTTTCAAGTCAAACTCAAAGTCAAGTCAACACATTTATTCACTCAAATTCATGCACAACATGAAAAATTGAGGTAATTGATAAAGACAATACAATTCAGAGACTCAAATTGAGTATTCAAAGACATAACAAACAGTGTTTCCCATGTAATATGCCATGTGGCATTGTGACCATATTAATTATTTCTTATGTCTATCATGCTTTGTAAAGAAACTGTTATTAACATTATACGACAATAAACAATAATATCTGTTTGTCGTAATATTTTTCACCGAGATAGCAACAAAAGCTATATTTCACGAGTCACGTAACGAAACTATTAAAAAAGGGATATTAAATGTCAACATATTGTTGTTATTCAGAAAAATGCGCAAAATTGTATGCGAACGTAACCTAATTTCTGAAATGACGTCGTTGAAATTGTTGCTCAGCCCTGTACGCGGTGGCGTTTGAATTGGAATTAAGAGCAGGATTCTATTTCAAAACAGTTAAACTTATTTCATTCTTTGGTGACTGTCAAAGCTTAACATAATGCATTGTCCTTAATAGGCTATAGTTTGCATAAGTGCTTAGTCTTATGTTGCACACTTGTTCACAGCCCCTTAAAATACCAGACTTAAATAAGCGCGTCATGATATCTAGGCAAAATATTGCTTATTTGGTCTAAGGGTAAACTTTGACCGTACCGTCAATTTTAAAATGGTTCCAGATTTTGTCCAGTATCCACCTTTGCGCTGTTCTGTTGACATTCGACGCCTCGTATTCAAAAAACAAGTTGTGTGCTTTTTTCGACAAGAACATAAAGTGCTTTATTTTTAAACGGACAGGGTTTTAGTGTATTGAAGCTGTAACACATATCTTTTTCGACTAGTTTTATGAGATGCATTTAAAGTAGCATTGTCTTCCTTGATTTTTACCATAAAAAGTGTTGGAGTAAAACTTATTTATTATTATTTACTTTAAAACGTTATTCTACAAATAAAATCTGCGTTGCAAACACACATCGTCGTATTGTTCAGGTAAATTCCTGTTTTGCCGGATAATATAGAATAGACACGCACGTCGCAGTCCACAATATGGGACTATAACGCAACAAATTTTAAACAACGGAAGAGCTACAAAATATAATAGAAATTTGCCTACCAATTTTACAAAAATCATCTAAAGTCTACACCGGATCAAATCAAAATGGCACTCCCAGAAATCCAACAGGATGTAGAGCGTGCAAAACCGCCCTCAAAAGCCTGCTGTGAGGTAAGGCCAAATGAACGTAATAACAAATGATCATCCGACACGGTACGATCCCTTGACAACAACCAAAGTGCGGAACATATCTCAATTATCTTAATTATGCGAACTCATAAATGAAAATATCTCTATAATAATACTGAGTATCATTCACCCTATTTTCTTCTTTATATAATAATAATAATTGATATACATTTGTACACTTATCTTATTACCTATTAAACAATATATTGGGAGCAGCATTTGCTTTCAATCATGTTTCATTGATATCTCTATTGAATATACAAGGGCTCCTTTTGGCAGTAAGGCATAAAAGAAAACTAATGTGTTTCAAGCAATGTGACTGCGCTAACTGCATCATTTCCAGTCCTGTTCTGCTAACTGTATTTATGACGTTATTTATGTCATTGTAATGTTGACGAGATATTCGTGAGACTTCGCTTATAATGATAACGGCAAAAACATATGTACTCTCTAAACATTCAAAATTGGACTCCTGGCTTAACACTAATTTATAAATATGCAAAGATGTAAGCGAAGGTAAAAAAATATTTTTGTTGGAACTCTTTTTATCTTTCCCCTTTAACAAAATAAGAATTTTTCAGAATTGCAAAATATTTGGATCTACTTATCTGAGGTGTGAGAAAATTATAAGAAACGATAGAAAGAAGGCAACGGTGTATATATAATGACATGTTTTAATGAAGTATCAAAACATACAATGTTAGCATTTTGCCGATACAATACTTATGTGAAAAGCTACAGAAACAAGCTCAGTAGCCCCAGTTTAGTGGCACACAGTAAATGCCAAAGACATAGAACACAAAAACAAAAAAAACACAAACAAGAAACATGAAACAATAGCACAAAACTCCACAAACAACATAGGCATACATGCTATATAAAAAACTAGGTATGTTTGTCAAGAAGTTTAAGTACCGCCTTGGAACGGTCAGTAAAATGTAAATTTGCTACTTGTTTCTGTAGTTTTTTTTCATAAGTATTTAAACCAGTTTACGTGCACACACCTCACTCTTATCCGAACAATCCTGAATATAGAAAAAAACGTAAAATGTAAATCTCTTCAAAGTATGCATTAACTTTAGGAAACTTAATGATAAAACAAATAACAATAAACTTATAGGTAAACCCCAAATACTTCAATGATTAGAGATCCCAACTCAAACAAACCCAGCTATTTATTCCAAAAGGTCACAACATTTAATTCTCATAGCGCGACTCATCACTGTAGCAACACTTGAACTGGATTTATTGAGCACGAGATTGAATTGGATACTGATATATTGTGTGAACTCTTAAATGAGATTTGACTCGATATGATTAATGTCAATCATTCAGAATGAGTAATGCTAAGGTTCTTATGTAATACCGGGGCCAGGGGCAGGGATACTAACAATCTCAGGTCTGCGTTAAGACTGCAAAACTGTCTTCAATTCATTGTAACTTTCCTAGTTCAGTATTGATGATGAAAGTTGCTTCATTCTTCGAAATGGTAGCATTATTCACTTTCATTTTGTAATGGAATAAAAAGTTCTTTTTAATTTAATTAATGCGCTTTTTAGAGTCTGAGTCTAGACTTGGACTTGAGAATGTTCGTAACCATGGCCCAAAGGCCCTAAAACACCATCCTCTTGCGTCCGAGTTTCAGACTCAGGGTCTATATTCAGTATCGTCTTCAAATTGAGGTTTTACATTAGGTTAACATATTTTTGATGAAAATACTTTGCTGATCCGTACTTATTTTACATCAGCACAAAGATTAACAGTTTCAAGACGTACTTGTAAAACTCATACTCAAAATTAATATGAAGAACTACAGAAACAAGTCCAGAAGTCAAACACTTAAACAGAAACCCCGTTTAATTGCACATAGTGAACGCCATGACACAAAACAGAAAAACTAACTATTTAAACCGTTAATGAATGTCGGCCTAGTCAGATTTTTTTTCCTGTGTAAAAGCGGAGGCAGATTGCATTTTCTTGACTTTCCTAGGATATTCAAGAAAACATGAGTCTACACCAAAATCAGTGTCCATCTGTATCTGTTTTGTACAATAGATTGTGTTAATTACATATCATATAAATAACATCTAAAACATCAGTTTGCAAGTACGTTTTATTAGTTTCAAAGATATTCTCCATCTTGTACAACAATTCAATCTTTCTGAAATACACTTCTAACGTGTCATTTATCACGAAATAAAAGCAAGGCAATACTACACTATTCCATGTTATATTGGTAAATGTCGTAAAGTTGACAAGGGATTTGAAGCCTTAGTCATTCGCTTCTCTTTAACGTTCAAGGCTGGCGATTCATATTGCCCCACTGTAAAAAATAAAAATGCAAAAACATTGTGAAGTCAATGCACGTTCAAAATAAAATGTTGAGCAAATACCGTCGTGCAAAATTCATGCAAACATCTTCTAATACTTCTATACGTATGAACAAAATGGCGTAAAACCACTTTTCAATTGTATTTAAATCGAGTGTCGAAAATGAAATTGATTTTTTTAATCTTAACTAGCCAAGAAAAGTACTTCCAGTCAAACTTTTTGTCTCAAAACTAGCTCATCTTAGCCATGAATAATGGATACAAAAAATCGATCGTATGATACGAGCATTGATCAGGTGAGACCTTAGGGCCGTACGATCAATTAAACAAATGTTTGTGCCGCAATATTAAGTAAAGTTTCACGTGATCGACACAATATAAAAAAATCAATCATATAAAACAACACAATAAAATATATTATACGATATGATATGGACAGTTTACAGAAAAAAAAAATATTATCATAAATTTTAACACAGAATTTTTAACGAATAATTATGCCATCTAGCATTTGAGTGAACTAAGTTAATAATATTTATGTCTGGTTTTGATGTTTATACAACTTCAAATGTTCGTAGAAGAAAAACAAATATTTGTAAATTATTTTGACAAAATGTATAAAGGTATACTCTGAAAAATCGAATGAAGCAATTTATAAATAAAATATTTTTAATAAATTATAATTATTCTAATAAATTATGTAAAGGAACTCATAAGAGCGATTATTGATAGAGAGTGTATATACATGTACATGTATGAAGTAAGTAAATATTATTTCAACCAAAACAAACTGCATTTATTACAAATTTTGTGCGGACTTTAAAACAACATAAGTCGTATTAAAGTAAAAAATAATCAACATCTAGAACATCTAAATTATTGCATACTTTTATTGTTCTTTTCATATACATGTATATAAAGAAAAGTCGGAAGAAACGCAATATTCTTACCAATCAAAGGTCTCATGCATTTGCGTTGGCGACCACAGCCGTTACTGCAGCACTTCTTACTTCCGGGACAAGAGAAATCTCCGGTGCACTCGTACATAAGGAGACATACTCCCACAGTGAGTCGTCTGAGTGGACACCGACCAGGTTTTCCACCACCTGTTGACATTGTGTTACAAAAGCAATTAAGCATGAGCTACCGGCTGGAGAAATATGTCAGTCTTATGGTCATACATAAATGGCTTTATTCGGTCTGTTACTATTTATCTTGTAGTACTTTAAACTACATTGTTCTTCAATCAAATTAAGATAAAACTTATATAATGAATCTAACTAGCTATACCATTGCTTTATTAAATCAAGACTTATATTGAACAACACCCCTGGGCACTTTAGTGAAAACTCGTCAGAAAAAAAATAAAGTAAAACATATAACTCTTTTTACACACTGTAAAACTAAAACAAACAAAATGCAGTAAAAACAAATTGATAAAAATGGGTACTTAGTTAACTGAAAATGTCATTTTTTTATTTACCTTTTGATAGACAGACTTTTATGCGAAAAGGTAATTGTCTTAAGACTGTTCTCATTTAAGTTCATTCTAAGACATCCTGAACGTTTCAAGACATTCAATTCATTTTGGAGATGCAGTATTTCTTATAGTAATCATTTAAAGACGGCATTTACCAATGAAGAGTTTTATTTACTTGGAGGGCATATTGGGCAACATTGTCCCGGGTAGACCACTGGCTGCGCCCCGCCAGGACATGGTTGCCTAGCACACGTTCTCCGGTTGCAGCCTGGTACACCTGCAGGAAACGAGAAACAACATTAGTTGATATTATACTTATTTATTTATCACGATCGTGAAGACGCCATAAATAGCTAAAACCGCAGCAATCTTTATATTAAAATGATAAACAAAGAAATCAATCATCCAATTTCAAACACCTGAGTTGGTGACGTAGATAGAGGTTTCAGAGAAGACCGTTTAATATCTTTTAAATACGTATAAACATATAAATGAAGTAAATTGCATGGCAAATGACGCATTTACAAATAGTGTTAATTTGCACGTACGTTTAAGTTTAAAACCGTGCGTCAATGATCTTAGCCGAAAATGCGCGTTTTTGTTTGACATTTGTACAATTTTGATTAAAAAGCAGTTTTCATAAAACCGCGACAAGAATGTAATCATCGGCAATGTAATAGGTTTCATTATCAATGCGATTGATAAAAACGACAGTAGTAGTGCAAAGAGTGGTGATGGTAGGTCTAATAACGGCGACAGGCTAGTGGGAGGGGTAACAGCGGCGGCAGGTGTGTGAATAACGCCTAGTGTAATGTACCTAAGAGAGTTTTCTGATTCAAACAAATATAGTCTGCATGTTTTAATTGCAATAAAATTGCTTTGTATATGGCATGTGACGAGTATAGTATTAGCATGAGCTTTATCATAGTCAACGGTTTAATTTTGAATGAACAATAAATCGACCGTGAACGATCCAAGAGCTACTTTACAACTTCTGATCATAGGCGAAATTGTTTTAAATTTGATAACCTCTTTGTGTTAACCATTAAAACTTAGCTATTTTAATTTCATCTACTTAATTGTTAGCTATTTAAATGAAAGCTTTTCAATCCATTAGTTAGGTAGACGTGAGCTATTTTAATATGAGGTATTTTAACGTACAATATTTAAATGTTAGCTATTCAAATATGAGCTATTAAAACGTTATCAATTTAAATGGTTGCAACAATCAAATCTTACCTCCATCCATAGTATTAAGAAATCGTTGGCAATTAACTCCTAGCACTGTTAGAACAGTAACAAGGAAAACAACCCTCATTTTTTTTTTTTTTTTTTTTCAAATAAACAAGTATACTTTTTAGGGGAACAGTGAAAATACACTGCATGATATTGTTGCTGTTGCCTTTTTATAATCAAACCATAAAAATGCATGGCTTAACCGAAATTGATGATATCATTAATTAAGTAATAAATGTGTCAATCATGCAACCTACGTTAACAAACGTATTTTGATGGATATGATGTCACAACCTTTAGTTCAACAAAACAAGCTCTGCAATCCATTATTAAATGTTTGCATAATTATACCAGCGTTAGAAGTTAATGTGACAATATCTCAACCACATGTGCGGTTGTCATGTTTCCTTTCATGGTGTTTGTTTTTAAGACATAAATTAAGTTAACATTACATTTTAAACACGATAAACTTTAACAATTCGGAGAAGATTACCCCTTATTCATTAGAAAATGGTCGCCTTGCAAAATGTGTTTTTTTCTAAATAATTTCATGTACATGTTTTGTGATAGCTAAAATGATATACGAAACAGATAGGTGTACAGATGGGGTTATATAAAGGTATTTCGATAAGTGGTCTGTTTATAGCTTTTGTTTTTGTGTATGTGGTGTTTATACGTTTGTATCGGCTACCGGGCTTGTCCCTGTAGTTTTCATCATATTTTTGAGTACAAGTATAGTGTATATACGATTGTGCTATTCACGTGGTATGTAAAGCGACCGTAATTCAGCGTACAATCCACAGCAGAGTAGAACACCATTTAATAGTAAAAGCATTGCTTGATCTTCAAATGTTACCTCTTTGAATTCCAAGAGCATGGGAAGATGTTCGGAAATCAATATATTCATGTCCAGATATAGAAAGCTTAAACATAACATTTTACGTGTACATGTATTTCTAATTTCGTTTTTCATTGTTTATTGTCTTGTTTCAGTGTTCGATGACCTAGATTCATTAAAAAAACTATTTTTTTCCTTGTGCTATTTGTAGGAATGTAATTATCAGGCTTTGTTTAGAATGTTCTGAAATTCATCTATTCAATAAAAAGAAGTTTTAAAAGAAGTAGGTTTATTCGGTAAAAAGACATGAACATTACATGGCACGTCATAATGCAGACAAATTATAACATATCATTATCAATGCATAGACAATAGAAACCATGAAATGCACACACAATACCAAGGATGACACAAAAAAGAGAAAAATGATTTTCACTTATTTGCATTGTGGTCCTTGAAAAATTGGTGGCAGTAACCATGGAATAGTCATGTAGTTTAGCAAAATTGTTAAGTACAAGGATAATAAATCTAGACAAGTTATAATCTTATATCACAGATAATTAATTGCATAAATTATATCACAGAACTCATTAACATTATTACTCTGCATTCATAGCCTATTACACTGCATTCATGGCCTATGTATTGTAACAGAAGACTTGAGATCATAGTGTATGGAATAAAAAAATGCCATTCAAAATGGCAATACTGTAAAGCAATATTAATATCACAATAAAAAATGATAAGATATAAGGAAATACGTGTGAATAAGAACCTACATGCTAATAAAAATGAAAATTATTATGATAGCTAAAAATAAAAATTTATTCTATTAATATCACAATGAGATATGATAAGATATAAAGAAATACGTATGAATAAGAACCCTACATGCTAATAAAAATGAAATTATTATGATAGCTAAATATAAAAATTTAAAATGATCTTTAAGACTGTAATAGGTACTGTTTGATGGCAGACTTGAAATGGTTAGGTTTTGAAATATTCCTTATATTTTGAGGAAGACTATTCCACAAATTTATGCCATTATTTGTGAATGTCTTTGCCCCAAAACTGCCAACCTTAGGCTTGGAGAAACGACCAGTGTTAACAAAGGTAAAACTATCCGCAAAATGATCAGACACTGGCTGAGCTACCTTATTAGACCTTGTACAGCAACCGTGCACATCACTTAGCGGTTTAAAATGTTCACCAAGATACTCAGGGGCAAGGCCATTCTTTATCTTATGGACATGACAAAGCATAATTTGCTCTACCCTTTTTGACACGGGTAGCCAACCTAAACTTAGAAATTGCTCTTGACCAACATGAGACATGTTATCCATCTTTAAAACAAACCTGATCATCTTATTTTGGGTAGTCTGGAGTTTATTTTTAAGTGACTGGGTAAGACCTGGATACCAAAAGGAACAAGCATAGTCATAGTGGCACTGTATAAGGGACATAACCAAGAGTTTTCTAGTGTGCATATTTAAGAATTTACTTTTTCTGTATAAGAACTTCAACCTGGAGTTTGCCTTACTAATAACTGACTTGGCTATAGACTCACCAGCCAGACTCTGATCTATTTTAGCACCAAGGTACTTGACAAAACTTGATGGAGTAATTGGCACCCCATTACAAGACACATTAAGCTGGGGATTAGACTTAAGTTTGGGCTTTGAACCAAACAATACTGATTCTGTCTTACCAAGGTGTAGGGACAGTTTGTTGTCCACTAGCCACTCACTAATTAGTTCCAGGTCACTTGAAAGAATGGATTGAATTTCTGATATGCTTTTACCAGCTACTAAGATGCCCGTATCATCAGCATAGAGTAATATTTTATTGTTAACCACAGCGGCCATATCATTAACATAAATTAGAAATAGAAGAGGGCCAAGGATGGAACCCTGAGGGACACCACATGTGACAGAGGCCTCGGAGGACAATGTGCCAGATACGCCGACAATCTGATGGCGATCTGAGAGATAGGATTGAAACCATCTAACAGCGTCAGCATGGAGACCTATAGCCTCAAGTTTCATCAGTAAAATACCATGATTGACCGTATCGAAGGCCTTCTGAAGGTCAAGTAGAACCATTCCAACCATTTTACCTTCATCCATCTTAAAACGAATGTAATCAGATAAATGGGTAAGACATGTGTCTGTGGAGAAGCCACGCCTAAAACCGGATTGGTAGCTGTAGAGAAGTTGTTTATCATTTAAATAACCTTCTACCTGATCATATATAACCCTTTCAAATATCTTTGAAACAATACTTAAAACTGAAACAGGCCTGTAGTTCCCAACCTCAGTCTTGTCACTTTTCTTATAAAGGGGAATAACCCTGGCAGACTTGAGGTCATCAGGTACAGACCCCTGGATAATGGACAAGTTCACAACATGAGTGAGGGGACAAGATATGATAGAAGCACTATCCCTAACAAACCTAGCAGGAATGCCATCTAAACCTGTAGCCTTATTTGCACTCAGTTTATCTAAATGTTTTAAAACTTTATTTTAAGACATAATAGCAAATGAGAAGCTATTATGAGTAACACCTTTATCAATATAATATTTGCTAACAAAACTTTTACCATACTTATTCAAGCTTATTGGAAGTTTTTCAACAAGTTTAGAAGCGACTGTAGAATAAAATAAGTTAAACGTTTCAGCAACTGTAAGCTTATTAAAAGAAATCTGTCCATCAATTTTAAGACCTATGCTACTTGATGAAGAGTTACATTTCTTGGAAGGAAGACCTAATTGTTTAAGTGTGCTCCAGAGAGATTTAGACTGGTTTTTGTACTGTTCAAGTTTTTTGGCCTTATGAATGAGAAACTGAGTTTTATTACGCAATTCCTTAAAAACATTAAAATTATCTTCAGTTCTATTTTTCTTAAAAACATAAAAAGCTTTGTCTCTAGCTTCAATACTATGTAAAATGCCAGGGGATATCCAAGGCTGTGTGCGTTGCTTACATCTAACTTCCTTAACATGTGCAATACCATCAAGAACAGATATAAAAATAGATTTAAAATTTGTCCAGGCTTCTAACACATTGTCACTGAGTAGAACACTACTCCAGTCTGTAGATAAAATACATTGTTCAAAATTTTCCTTACTGTAGTTTTTTAAGGATCTGATGTGAACATTGTTATGTTTACCAATAGATATAGTAGTTTTAGAGTAAAAAGAATTCTAATAGAATTTAAGATAATGTTTTGGGATCGTTTTAGTATGTTCTGGAAGATTCTGGTCTTGAATAAAGGTAAAAGTAACGTTTCTATGGAAGTAAAGGATCAGTTGATGCATGGTGTTGTTTATTGTTTGTTGATTGTTTCTCTTCTTCTGTTGCGTTCGATTGTCTTACAGAATATACTATGTATTATACATATCTATAGACATCACTGTTATATTCCTTGGGATGGGTGTGAAATGTATATATAAAGACATGATGCTTTGGTAACGTGTTTACTTTGTGAAGTCCGATTAACAAGTGCTATTAAAGAGTACAAGATCAGTATATAATAAACACTAGATGCAATATTGTTTATGATTACAGGGAGGTAATGCAATTTAACTGATTGTCTATTGTAGTGTTTGAGTAGTGTATATAATACAACAATCACTAGCGCAGTAATGTTTCTTGTACAGACCATAGCTTTCTAGATCATGCAAACAGGCAATATAGAGAACAAACGTAAACCAACACCTCTCTCTACCTATTGACAAATTGCGTTACAAACAAATGGCTGATAGGTCAGGGCTTTGTTAAGGTAAACAAGCTTGTAAATGTTAGCGTTGTAAAAGTTTAAATCTTTACTGTCGATACACTTGTGGTCTGCAGTATTACCAAGAAGATTGGAAAATTTCGATTTAACTCGTGTCATTTTAATATTTTAGCATATCATATCATATCTCGCATTTGAAACTAACGACAAGTTGCTAATCAAGTTTCAGCTTAATAACATTGTTCTGAACAGTTGGCCCCTTGTATTAGAACGAATAGCTTAGCTCTTCAAAACATACTAGTCGAACACCCTACTTTTAAGATACAAACTAATACGAACGTTATCTACCAATGTACTATTTAACGGATATCGAGCTGTTCGGGGTGCATCAGTAAGGGGTTCCCTCAATTTTTTAGTATATTGTTCATCGATGATTCATTTTGACATATGTTTTAAAATAAGTTTAGGTGATAAAATGTAATTACGTTTGCACTCAAAAAGATATGTAAACACAATGAATGCTAAGTAAATACAATTTAAATACTTTTAATTATAGTTTTATAGTTAGACAATTATTAATAACATGGAGATATACTTGTACAGCTGAAACAAAGTCAATACATCATCAGTAAACACATGTCATGGTTAAATAGAAAGTCAACGATTCTTGCCTTGAGCCCATCGCCATAGCCGTATGTTTCCACGTTAGCACACTCAATGGTGACCATCAAGTGAGAGTTCAAGGTATCGTTGCATTAGGAGACTCCTCTGTGGAACGTCTTTACCCGCTTCTACGTCAAGAAGCCGTCTTCACAGTCTGCAGTATACTCCGGGATCAGAAAGCCGACGGTAGCGTTGACAACAAGGCCCTCCTTTCCCACATTGAACGGACCAACACGTTTTAAACGTGGTCGGGAGTATAAGATAGGTTCATCCAAACTCGAGCGTAGGTTTTTTTGCGAAAACCAGTTTTACCTAGGGATCGAGGGGTCTTACATGAACGGCCTGGGTAGATGCTTTTTGCTCACCTCAGTTAATGATCAAAATATAGTAAAAATATATCTTGTCGCTAAAACTATTTTGTGCGAGTAAAAATAGTAGTTCATTCGAGTACATGTTTTTATATTTTTTTTGTGAGCAATTAAACTTATATCAGTAATTCAACACAGTAAAAAGGATTGGTGTAGCAATGAAGTCCATTCTCGTACTCCAGAGCGATGATGTTATGCTTATAAATTTATTATTATCAAACCTTTGAGGATTGAAAGTCAAATAGAAAATAATACTCAAACAAAATACCATAGTAACAGGCTATGTTAATTAATTTACTGATGTGAGAATAAACAAATGAAATAATAAGATATAATACTAATAAAATAGGTCTAAGGGCGCAGTAATGATTGTGGAAAACGAGTTTACAAAATCAATGAACCATTTTGATGGTTATAATAATAATGCGGTACAAAGTAAGTTCTTATATCATGAAAAGGATAACATTCTATTAGGTAGTGGTATTCATCGCCAATGACTTTTTATCACAAAGAGTTTTAAGTGTTAAGGTTTTGTACACTATTTAAATGTCTTCCCTATGGGTAAAGTGGGGTTTGTAGGTCTTAGCATACAAAGTATTTTACAAAGACTACACGGAATTATATCTAGGTATTTTATCAAAAGTGAATATTCGTTCGATTTCTTAAACGATCATTATTCATTATATGCAGAACTTATGGAAGTTTGCGAGTCATTTGCTATTACGCGAATTATGAAAAAGAAAAAAAAGAACGTGAATTTGCTTTCTTTTATGTACTGGCGGGCTGCTCACGTTTATTATTATGTTACAAGATATGATTTTCGATTTGGCACGGACATATTAACCAGGACATATGAACCAGTTTATAGGTCCGTGGAATTTGCAACCAACTTTTGTCCAGATACATCGGAAGTGTTATCTGCTTCTTGCTTATCCTCATGTTCCTTTGTATTCTATGTTCCTTAATGCTACTGGCGGCGCGAGAAAAATAAGTTTATGTTATGTATCTAAAATTTATCAGGTTTTACCAGTTATTTTTGTCAAGCTATTTTTAGCGTCGCGAAAGTATTTACTAGACTACTCAACGTACAGGCATGATACGGAATCAGAAAACGACAGTATGGTAATTTTCCAATACGGCGTGCTGTATTTTCACTGTTGGATATGGAAAAGGAAATTGCATTGAAAGGCATTTAATAAACCTCAATATTATTGGTTGTTAAAAACATGTGTATCTAAAAAAATTCTGAAAACGAGGGTTAATTCACTATATACATACAAATAACGTAGCACTTATTCCGACATTGCTAAATTGTCTATATGCATTGCCTATCAACGTAATGTATTTAATTTTAATGTCAATAGACTGTATGACGTAAGACAAACGTGACCAAGAGGTCACAAAGTCGTCATCATAACAAAGAACACTTTATCGTCGAGAGAAAAAAGCTGACATGTGTACAAATTGATGTTATTACCAAAAAAAAATTTTTTTTTTTTAATTTCTGACACAATAATACAATGAAATCGACAAGGACCATCGCAGTAGCCGAAATTACATGAACCCAGTTTAGAAGCACAATGCAAATAAGGGCCGAAGCCAAAATGGACAAGAGTCTAAAACGACTAAACATTGCATACACAAATGAAAACTCCACAAACAGACCATACACCGATAAATAATGGAATTACCGACTTGAAACGGCCAGTGAAACACCAATTTAGTGGAGCACGAATCTTCTGCCGGCCTTGGTTGAGCAAAAAGCTTTAATGACTTATTATTTTAATGACTTAACTCGCGTATCTTGCGATTTTGTTCTTTAATTATGTGTGTACTTTTATAGGGATCTAAAAGAATTCATTAGTCTAGTGCGGTTATACAATTTATGAACATGAAACATCCTACCAAAAATATGGATAGTATGTTTCATATTTTGCAAGTGTTGCATTTTCATTGACAGTCAGTATAATGTGTACAATCTAAATGGTTATGATGGGCTAGCTTGTATCGTTTGCTTCGCCCTATAAAACCTGTTTTACTATTACTTAGCCTTATGATTTAAAATTAAGTAGTTGATGTCTAATTGGGAGTGGTCATGAAGAATTTAACGAAAGTGTTCTTCGATTTAAAGGGACCCTCGTTAGATGAAATGATACATACAAATATTCAAATTGTAAGTTTTGGGAAAGTAAATATTCATCGACCAGATGTTAATAATACCATTTCTAATAAGATATGTATTGTGATCAGTGAAAAAAAATTCTAAAGCGAAAGTACTTACGTGAAAAAATATGTATATATAGGCTATTTTATTCATGGCGAAGATTCCAATAACAACCTGCGCTCAGGGAATGTTAAGCTCGGGATTAAAACATATCCCTGTTTCATAAATGTCCCACTTTCGCGCTAATCTAAACAGTCAACAAGACTAATTTTGATGCAAAACATCAAAGACGTCGCAAATGGAAGGAAGCAGATGCATTAAATCTTGATAACAAGTTTAAAGTACGTGGATAAATGCATTATTCAGTTATTGAACGAAATTGGATTTTCAGCTTAAGATCACCATGGCCTTGACCTTTGACCAACTGACATAACAATATTTATTAACAGTAAATTATTTTTACTGGCTGTTCCAATGCGGTACCTGACAATCCTTGATAAACGCACCTAGTTTTTATATAGTTTATATGCACTGTGTTGTTTGTGGAGTTTTGTGCTGTTGTTCCGTGTTTCTTGTTTGTGATTTTTAGATTTTGTGTTCTATGTCTTTGGCTTTTACCTGTTTACCCTGTGCCATTAAACGGGGTTTATGTTTAAACCTTTGGCTACTGAGCATATTCCTGTAGCTTTTCATATAAATAATCGAATTGGAAAAATGCGCAACATCTGCAAAAGATGCATGTGTCGTAAGCGAAGTGATACATCAGTTAGTAAGTTTCAATGCGTTGTATACAACGATGTTAATTTTATGTAATTTTTTGACAGTTTTTTTTTTACTTGCAACTGTATCATTTTGAGTCTAGCCCCTTTAGGGGTTTTATAGTTGAGGAATATATATATGGAACCTGTATTATCTATGTGACGTTTAGAAGGCTCATTCATCATTTGCACAATAAAATAACTCACAATAATTTCCGTCACCAGGAATATAAAACAAATGATGGCACTCACATCCACAATTACAATCGAGTCAACAAAAAGAACAGCATACGAAACTTACCTACACAGTCAAAGAGTGGCATTATTTGTTTTATAACTGGTGATTTTTTTCAAGACTACAGTATTTTTCATTAACAAAATTTAAATAATTCAAGTACTAATATTTACGTATAAAACATGGTTTTATACGTAAATTAAAATTTGGTGTTTCTGTTATCTATCCAGTATGACTTTGCATGGTTTTGGCCTCATTATCAAATGTGTTCCACATTTCGCCAAACTAGTGTTTAAACAAAATGGCAGGGCTTGGTGTTTTACGTTTATCCTTAATTATTTGCATAGCTTCGACCAATATTGGTGAGTTCTTAAATCATCTAATGAATTAATCAACTGCTAAAAAATAAGTGTCAAAATAATGTAAAATACTTATATGTAGAGGCATTAAGGAAATCAGATATTCCAATTGTATTGTAGAACGTCAGAAAAGCATTATAAAGACATTCTTATAGACCTCTTTATTCAATTAGTGCAAAACACGTACATGTATTCATAATTTGTTTTATAACTGATTGAATAACACACAATATAAATTGAACATTAATGTGTATACAGGTTATTGCTTCTAAGACTGCTACAACTACTTTTGTTGCTACTGTCACCATTACTAATAATAAAACTAATATAATACTAATATGTGTTAGCATGATTTTAAAATGTACTGTTTGCTTATCTGAAATCATCTCTAATTGGATCTTTGGTTTGACGTACAGTAAGTCTTACGATATCTAACCTTCATTGTATTAAAGCCTCTATAGAGATTTGTCCAGATGGATGGGTGAGGTTTCAGGGATCCTGCTACTTCCTTCATCATGACCCTAAACCATTCACAGAGGCTGAGGTAATGTACGAGGTGTAAAATTCGGTTGTGCGGTATACTAATGAGTGCCGTCCGGACAATATCAGGATGCAGTAAATAACTTGTCGTTTTCTCCAGGTCACAGGATCTAAATTTTGGCCTCTGTTTAAAAAACAACAACATGTCTATCTCTAGCTACAATGCCGGTTTTGTCCCTTACTAAATACATAGAGGATATTTGTTTATTTCAGTGTAAGATCGTATTATATTTCACGACATGTCATAGAAAAACATGTTTTCACGAGTGAAGAAGCCACGAGTAAAAATATTATTTTTTTATGATCACGATCTTACACTGAAATAAACAAATTTTCTGTTTCTTTTATGCTTATTTTCGGAGTTTTATCAGTTTTTTTTTTAAATTTATTTCTTAATTACCCCCTTATTTGAAAAGGGTGTTATAAAGCCGCTACCCGTGGGGCGCCCCTCGCGCAAAATTATAGCTATCAACTTTTTTATTTCCGGTTTGTTGAGAAATAGTTCCCTGCTTTTCATTCTTATTGTTTATTATTCGCTCGTTTTTTAGTGCAAAGCTTTTATGATCAGTAATCAATGAAGTTTTATAAGTGCACATATGTTCCAAAAAATAACGAAAACACTTTAGTTGTAAGTGTGGCATGAATACATAACCAAATTACTACGCCGCCATTTAATGAATGACAATTTAGAAGGTCAAATGTGTTAGCAAAACAAATGCGGATACTCATTCATAATAAATGAATATTCAGTCATTTTACTGTCAGAGACCAGTCTGTTTCGCTTGAAAACAGGTTAGTTTTCCAGGTAGAGAGTGAATGCCACGCAAGTTTGTTGACAAATTTTGAGGCGTGAGTGGGGTAAAAAATATCGGATTATCTGTAAATTGTTGTGTGAATTTTCCGGGAAGCTCGTTTCACGTATTACAACGGCTACAGTTAAAAAATCATTTGAACGATGATATAAAGTTATGTTTGTGTTCGAACACTTGTTTTCGTCTGTAATTTGTTTGGTATGAAAGCAAATGTTCGAACGTTCAGCTTCAAGATCAAGAAAATGTTTGAAAAACGGGATAACCGGTAATAAACGGTGAGTTGTTAATTTCCAAATATATATTTATTTAAATTTATAAAACATTTCTTTAAATTTTAAACATTTTTTTGCAAACATTTACTGGTTCAAGGTGAAGTGTTCTGTTTTGATCAAGGTAAGTAGCTACAAAGGAATTTAAAAGTAGTTCTGAAAGTTGATATTTTCACTCCTTATTTTGCAGTGAAAATATCACTGTTGTTACTTCACTGTTAAAACCTCATATTTCATTGGAAAGCATGAAAGAAATACATAAAGTTGCATTGAAGAATATGTAACTAAACACATTAATATAGTTTATTTTTTTATTTCTAGCACTATTGCATCCAGCATGGCAGCCATCTTGTCCATATTGACAACATCTTCGAAAACAAGTTCTTGAAAGACAGATTGACTCACCAAAGTAGGTATTCTGTTTCTAGTTGTTGGTGACTTACTGAATTTATTAGTTGATATGAATTACTTATTTCGAACCACACACGTATCAAAATAGTTTAACCGATACAAGAAAGGATGACCACCTTGGAAAGGTCAGTGAATCCCGAGCTCACTTGAACAGGGTATTGGTCATTCGGAACACCTCGGCCATGTTCCATCGAAAACAACCACGGATGTATATGGACGGTTTACAATGTCAGAACTCTTTACATTTAACAACGCTGAAAGCAGATCTCGTAGTAATTTCAATTTACCAGTTGATCTTAATTCTTCGGAATCTTGATTACATATACGCAATAAAACACTTCACTAAATCAATTTAAACTTAGTTATAATAATACACGTTAAAAGATTACAATTAATTAAAACTATTACATAAAGTTAACGTTATACTTCACCTGATTTACCTCGTAGACTGGTTACCATGCATATTCTCTTTTCTCCAATTGTTAGATTTTTACCAAAAAGTAACGTATGGTTCCAGTCTAGATGTACCGCCATAAATCCGAGGCTTTTTTGATGGAACATGGCCGTGGTGTTCCGAATGTGTATTTGTCAAATTGTTGACTACTTGGTTAGCCCCCTTGTATGGTTTATTGTAAGTTTAATTTTGCACGTATTGATTTAATCATGAAATCGTAAACCGGCGTAAATCGTCAGTAAGTTTTTATTTGGTTTTCACTCACCGTCTAAAAGCAATTACCTGACGGTATGTTTATATACTTTGCCCTGTAGTGTTGCTTTACATGTATGGTTGTTTGGCGTTGATTCATGTGACATAAACACGGTCTAAGTTAAATATAAGGAATAATGTTTTATTTCCTGTATATTCTACTGTCTTTATTCATGTTTTATGTATATCTAATATATTAAAATTCTGAATAAGTGAAACTTACAGGTACTTTTAGTAATGTTCAATAAAGTTTTGATGTTTATTAATTGAAGTCCATTTGGTAGATATCTGACGTCACCGTAGCAATGTCGTGTGTTGTTCTTTTAGGTCCCCATACGAGTTGGTGGATAGGTCTCAGTGATGAAGAGATAGAAGGGATTTTTAAATGGACGGACACGGATGAGATACTGGACAGCGGGGCATATACAGGTCTTATCCGCAAAAGTTTAAAAATTGCATATTAAGAAATGCTGTTATACTCATATGAAAGAATTCCTTACCGGTTCTTAGACTTTAAACATGCGTCGACCCCATTTAAGTCTTATTTTACTAAGGTGTATTGCACTAAACCAGCTGTGAAGATCACACCTATTGTATTTTTAATTAAATCTCTTACAACCAAGGAATGAATAACGAAACAAACTGGTCATATACGCTTTTCGTTATAGTAGAATTAATGCACTTTCCGTAAAAACAGTAAATAAAAATTGTCTTGCATCTCTGGTTAAATATTTTATAGAGTTTAACTTCTCGAGAAACAGATAAATAAAGTTGTTGTTTTTTAAAACACATTCAGCCCCACCACACCCCCACACCCCAACAACACTCTCACAAAAGGAAAACAATACACATCAGTAAGGTTTTTAATACTTCACAAGTGTATTCCTTTTCAATATAGACTGGTATCCAGGACAACCAAACGACTATTTGCACTCTGAAGATTGTGCACAACTTTACGGACCAATGGAGTTTGCATGGAACGACGAAAATTGCAATCACCTATATGCAATCATATGTGAAAAAAGGTGTGTGTTTTTACTATTACTCTTTTTCGCAAGACCCAACTCACCTGCTTGACCTATACCTCCAGCACCGCAAAACGCACATTGCCCAAACAGTGTTGGAGATGTGCATCTAGCAGGTATGACTAGCAAAACTTTAAATGAAATCATAGTAGCTGCAGATTTTCCATTCTGTTCAAATGTTTGGAAACTAAAAAACAAGATGAATCATTTACAAATTCCTGCCTGTCCATTAGTGTGCCAATATGTTTTTTTTTGCTAAGAAGCATAGAAAACAATAAAATGAGATGCGTTCCAAATAGTTCAGATGCATGCATGTTTTCCTAGTTGTATATTATATATGTTCGTATCGTTTCGTAATAATTTGAATCGTTTTTTTCTTTTTAGACCTAAAGAAATCGAAAATTGCAATAGTGGATCGAGCGGTATTGTTGGGTAAAAAAGAACTGTACTGGAAGTACTTGGATCGCGTATTTTAACGTATTCGAAGAATATTTAATAAATAAGTGCAAAATTGTGCTTGTGTTTTCATATACCAATTGAGTATACCTATGTAAATTAATCATCAACATAACTGTATTTCATGTAAAACCAGTGGTATAATTGACATCACAAGCCATGTGGATGTAAGAAATGTTTTGAACCATATTGTAAGGGAATCGTTCAATAAGTAAGATATGATTAGGTGAATATCATTATTGTTGTTAATTTCGCCTACTTTTACCGTTCCGATTATGGAGTTAATGTATAAACTAAAACGAAGAAAACACTCTCAACCATGGTACAACCAGCAACATTTTTGTGTAAAATATATTTTACTGTATGCTCGAAACTGCCCATTTATAACTACAAAATGCAGTGGAGGTGTTCGGCTTTTAGTGTTTCCCTTATACTCGTTCGGGTTGTTTATAGCTCACTTGGTGAAGTCCACCATAATTTCTTAATAATCCGATGGAATTGGGCGGAGATTAATATTAAGGCGCTCGCAATTTATCTTGACACTATTCAATGCCCCGTCAAAATTAGATTGAAATGTACAGGTGCATTGGGTAAGTGGTAACAACGGTACTTGGTACCTTTATTATTATTTATATTATTGTATATTTGTTTTTCGCCATCTCTGAGTCTGATATTGCAACCACCCCTTGTGCCTACGATGGATTATTATGGCAGGCATTTTTCCTTCGTCAACAATTGCTTCAAGCATCATCTCCTCCTAATCCCTAAGTATTATCAGCCAAACTTTACAGAAAGTCCGTTCCCATTTAGTATTGTCTATTGGTCCCCTTCCAAATTCGTTCAAAGTTTGCACCTAAGATCAGCAGGGGCTCCACATCAGAAATGGCTTGTTTTTCATTGGCTCTTTCAACAAAATGCTATGAACTGTATTTCTTGTTGAAGCTACTATATTGAAGTTTGATAAATATATACAGTTTCGTGAATACATGTGAATAGCTAAATTGCGTTCTAAGGTGGCTTTCTGGTCGATATCTGATATTTGAAGCTACAATATTGACGGTTATGGGCTATTTTTACAGTTTTGCACTTGTCTGGCATTCATCTGTTGACATATTTCCTACAATGTTAAGCTCAGCAATGTAATTTGGATCCTGATTACGATTAGACAAACATATGTCATTATTGTTATTGTATGGCCTAATCCAAGTCCTAATGACCGTCGTTCTCAGTTCTAATGCTGAAGCTTTAAAATTTAGACGATTGTATCGTCTTGCAAACAAACTTAGAAGATGTCCATGGATTACCTTGACCGTAACCTGTAGACCTACTGTCTATTTTTTGACGGTTCAGCTTAGAAATTTGGAAAAAGAAAAAGTCCAAAAGTGTTATTAAGCGACCTTCGCCATGACATAAAATCATCTACTTTCATATTGTTTAAGCTTAGGCATTAAATAGTGGACCAATATTGCAATCATCCTTCTTGTACTGATATTCAATATTGCTATTAGTTGGATCTAAGAAAGATGTAGCTAATCAGATTACTTGTTATTTATAAATGACAAAAAGAATGAATGGCCATAAGATTGATTTAAGCCGCATATTAAATACAACCCCGGGGTTGACCTAAACCTGGATCTTTTACGTCTTTTTTAATCTTCATCAATTCAAACCAATATTATTATTGTCCTTTTTGGTCAAAACGTTTCCCCTTAGTTCTGCATAAAAATAATGATCGTCAAAATATCCCACGAACATTCACTCTTATTTTCCTCAATAAAGTGAATTATTCAACTTCTGACTTGTTTCGCTAGAGTAGCCTCCCTTGACTTCAATACACAAAAGTACGTCACATATTCATACGCGCAACCTACTTCATATTAGGACATTTGACATAAAGCGGTAAATTTAAATCAATTTGAAGAAAAATAAAAAGGAATAAATAGTCAGGTATGTAATAAATGGAATGTTACGATCAGACGCTTTTCTGGAGACCTGTATCAAGTCTCGTTCGGTGTGAAAACACGTATCCGTCTCGATCTGAGGTATCGACGGATACGTTGTAACACACCGAACTCGACGTCACCAAGAAGAGTCCTATCATAATATCCCCTATTATTCTGTGGAACAGGTTTGTAAAAAAGGCAAAATCAGGTTTGCTGTGCCTACAGCCTTTCAGCGCTTTCAGTGTTCTAATTTAGGTATGGCAAAGGTTAACTTTTTGCACGCCGCCAACGAAGCCGAAATGGACGCCAATGCTTTAAAAATACTTCGATTGTTTTCTTCGAATAACAGACAAACTAAAAGTATCCTCAAAGCAGGATGCATGATTTTAGCCCCACGAAATGTAATTGCAGAACTTTTAGGACAAAAAATGAAATTGGTGAAAATACTCAGGTTAGCGATATGTGTGTAATCAAGCAAGATCATACAATATTTATCGTAGAGTTTTGGCCATTGTGACTGCTCCTCACTTCTCGTATATTCCACACGATATCTCGAAGCCCTATCGCAAAAAGGACTTAACTCAAAATATATACAGAAATGACGCCAGTATTGCACTGAGCCCTAAATCACCAGCTTCGTTTATGTGATCTATTGGTAAAATATCATTCAAATATTAATATATATATATACAGAACGAACGCACTTTGCCGGTGAGAATTTTCACATTCATGACATTAATAAATAAGGTGTAAAGCAATATCCAAGATAGTTTTGGCTCGAGCCTCCTAGGGAACCCTCCTAGGGAACGTTGTGTTAGACTATCAAAAAGACAACAATACTTGTTTCTACAGCGGACTCGAGGTTGATTAACATCATCATTTAACTGTCAATCGAATGAATTAGTATTAACCTACAGTTGGTTTTGGGGAGTTATAAAAAGCAGCACAATTTACAAAAAACCAGTTTTATTATAAATGTTAATTAATAATAGCATTACAAAAACACATGTTCTTTTCATAACTTGTACATGCTTTATGTGATAAAAAAAATTTTGAACAATAAAATATTTAGAAACTATGTATAAGTATATGAACATTTATATAATTACACACTTTAATTCACAATGAAAATGCACCACAAACTGCTAAACAGTGTTACCTTGAAACCATGATTATTTTTATCCCATTATCACTTTTATTACAGGTGCCGTTTTTTAACTATATCTATTAACTTCTATCTAAATATTTATTCAAGGAAATAATAAACGTTTTTAATTTACATATACAATATGTAACCATTTTTATTTGGTTATACACATACACATAATGCTACAACACTCAAAAGACCATAATTGCGTAATACAAAGAATATAAATTGAAGCTAGGTGTGAATTGAGGGTACCAATTGTTTTGTAATTAGTTTATTACAAGTATAATTACCTAAAATGTAAACATTAAAACATACTTTAAATGAAAATCTAAGCAAGAGTGCAGTGAAGCAAATGACCACACTCTTCTGTTTCTCTTCAGTCGAAAAAGGGGCATAATTTGACAAAGTCTAAGCCACAGTTGTGGGCCTTACTACTCATGTACATACTCCTACTTGTAACATTTGTACTAAGTCTAGTGAGAATATCTTTCAACTTTTTAAGTTTTAGCCCAGGTCCATGTGTTTGCACTACTGTGTAAATGACCCCAGGGCTTGGACAATTATACTCTTCCTTTTTTCTATGAAAAATAAAGACGACCTTAAAATACCATTGACTTAAGAATTTATATAGCAGCTATGCCTTATTTTTTGTTACAGTGACATTTGTTTTCAAAAAGGTTTTTAACATGTACCAAATTAAACAATTTTCAAAATGCTACAAACATTGTTCTGTACAGGTTTCATAAGAAAATAACCAATAGATGACATCAGTTTCACATACTCTAAGGTCAACACTCTTAAAGATTCTAAGTGACAAATATAAATTGGTATTATTTGAAGAACTATTTTCATGTGAAGAGAAAGAACAGGCCACCTCATCACCGGACTTATCACTGCGTACAGGATCATACGATTGAGAATTTCAGTAAATGATTGTATCAAGATTACTTACTGAACTGAAAGCGTTATTTTCACATTCAAACTAGCTGTGTCTTATGTGACCAGCAAAAAAAATGTTTTGAAATAAGTAATACAAGTTCGAAAAATCAAACGCTACGTGATTGATGATAGGAGGGTTGAATGTTGTTATTAAAAAAAAATATATAAGGCCAATTTATGATAAGGCTAGGATTATTTGGTTTTTAAAAAATGGCATATTTGCATTTCCAAGTTTTATGTTCATACTACAGAAAAGTATACATCAGCAATATGGAAAACTCGACTAAGGCTTTAATGAAATTTGGCCATTTCATTTACTTATAATATATGTATAATATTAATCAGCAACATCCAGAAAAAACGTTCAAATGAATACCAATAATTAGTGTAGTTTCCATGGCATCAACCATTAACATTTTTATTACATGAAAATTGTTCCTCAGGTAATCTATAAAAAATTGTATGACTCCTTGAGTTTACTCTTCATTGATGTTTCAGCCTAATGGCCATTTTCAAAATATCAACACATAAATTCTGGTAACATTACAGACCTAGCATGACAAATGTACTATTTATATATAGAATGACTTTAAACAGGAAATAACATCATAGTATACAAGTTAGCCAAAACAACACATGACATTAACATTCAAGTCACTGCGACTATGTAAGTCATAGATAAGTGATGAATAGAATTATACAAAGATAAGGCCATACCAAATTGATTCTTTGTATCACTTCCAGGTTTCCATTTCAAAACCTACCTATCTGGCAGGAAAAAAACTCACAATTTAGTGCCAAGAACAAATCTAATACTCTCTTCTCAACAGAATAGCCTTGATAGCAATGTTCACCAATGAAAATCATAAGAAAGCACCTAAAGCCAATTGCATAAATTTTCTTTGGTTTGGTTAAAGTAAGCCAAAACCTTTAATGATTGGTCAATATTTATCTAATACATACTGATGACCAATCAAATTGCTTAAATGGGCAAACTAGCCGAAAAATAACCTATGGATAACTTATATAAATCTATTTTTATACAATTGTGTAATTGCAGGTAAATACTTTTAGGAAATTATTGTTTGTGATAAATGCCTTGACTCAAATCATTGTAATTTGAATTATGAAGCTGAAGCCAATCATATTTCTTTTTTTAAGAGTTTGGTAAGCTTTTGGATAATTTGTAAACATTGAACCAATTAAGCATGGCCTTATATCTTAATATACAAAATAACTGATGGCGGTGCATTATATGCTAAATCTATTTATGCCCTGTAAAATGTAATATATATATATATGAAGAAACAATAACAAAGGCCATTCAGACATTTAAGTTTAAGCAGTAATTGGATTGATATACATAAATTTACAACAATATTAAAAACAAAACATAAAGCTCTTAAAATAAGGAAATGAACTGGTAAAATCTTTAATGAGCATGAAACTTTATTTGTACCATGATGGAGACATTTTTTTTTATAAACTATTTTTATTTTTTTTGAAACTCCAATATTGGAATGGTAACACATAGAATGGGCGTAACGCCATAAATTTCAAACTATTTACTTATACTGCATGTTGTTTACTTCAGCGTTGTCCTTGAAAAAAATTGGTACCAAACAGTAACATCACCCGAAACATTCTTGATTGAAATAATACACCCTCGCTGAAGAACTCTTTTATAATCTCAATAACTTGGGTTGTGGGTGCCGTATTACATATGCCTAAATATATGCAAGATTGATTATAAGATGCAATCTCTGCTAAAACACACAGAAACATTATATGTCATTATAATTCTACTCCAATATGCCAAATAATAAAAAAACACAAGATATGTATGCAAAAAGCCTTAACAACAATTAAACAACAGATGCTCTACATCAAAAAAAAAATAACGTACAATATATTCATGAAATCATTATGATCAAGCAGTTTAAAAAAATCTTTTGTATGATCTCCACCAGAGAAAATTGGGTGAAGGCATTTATAAAGAGTGGACAAATTGAATGCACAGCTATGAAATATAAAAAAAAACTATAATTGTCAAATTGGGTTCCCAGTGATTTAAAATCAGTAAAATAAATCATAACAGAAATTTCATAAGTGTAAACAGGCATTTGATATATATATATATATATATATATATATATATATATATATATATATAGCGGCTCTTGTACTGTCTCCCTATAGAGCTAGTTTTTATAACAATGCGGTTTAAAATGTCCGCCTGCGGAGCTACTTAGCAAGTGGTCATGGGTTGGATCCCTCGGAATTTGTGCAGTTTGTACTGCATTTGGCACCCAATGTGGGATTGCTTTGTCTATGATTTCTCATCTTATGGGCCCAGTGTAGGCGGTCAATGTGGCTCATAAAAATGGATTTAGAAATAAGCATTTTTTTAAAAAGACTTAATATTGTTCCATTAACAAGGCTGTAACCTTTTTCTCCAAATATAGACATAGAATTATGCACATCTATTAAATATGAAAAAAAATATAATGGTCAAATAGGGCTTCATCATCATAGCTAATCTAGATACTAATGGTTTTAGTATGGGGGCTCCACCCCCCAAAAAATCATTCAAGTTCACTTTTTATGTCAATTATTGGAGAAAAACAAATGATAAAAATTCTGACTTGAATTGTTAAAATCTTCTTGGGCATGTCAAAAGTTTGCACCCCAACCCCCATGCATACATTTTAAACCATATCAATTAGGTTTCAGATGAAAGGGGCGCATGTCAAAAGTTTGCGCCCTATAAGTAGTGTGCCATAACTTAGGGGCCCAAAATTTTGACATGCCCAAGAAGATTTAAACAATGCAAATCCGAAATGGTACATTTGAGCATGTTTTTTACTTTTCCATAAACTCTAACAATTTCTGGATCAGCCCCTGCGATTTGAAATCTAACCACCTAGCCTTGATTTGATATTCACTTAACCCATTTTTAACCAATGAAAAATATGTACAAACCTTGGACAAACATATGTACATGGATTTGGATTAGAAGGAAATCATATGTATGAGATTTGGCTACATGGGAGTTGATCGTCGGGTCATTGTTCTGTTATATCTGTTACAAGTTGATTGGTTTGTTATTGTATACAGCTTGAAAATCTGCTTTTCTACCAATGATATTCATATTAAAATATTTTTCTGAGCATAGTTGTAACTATTTATTTTAAATATTCAGATTTCCTAATTTGTCAAAAGTAGTCGGTGCTTTTGCCCCCCTCCCCCTGCATTTCAGGAACAGGGCCGGGGTCTTTCTAATTGGAAAAAAAGGCGTCATTCTGACTCAATTTGAGAAGTACAATTTTACATATAGAATAAACACAATTGTTTAAAAATATAGACTGTAAAGATAAAAAGAATGTAATTGAGTATGTTTCTTAAAGAATACTCTAACACTTCCACACAAAAGCAATTTGTGGTCCATTTTTTCTATAACATAAACAGGTATGTTTGATATTGGAATCGGGGCGGAATATCTGCCCAAAATTGCATGGTCACAAAAAACACTGATAGTCCCTCACCGATAGTATCTATTGGCACTTTCATGATGTCTATAACTTCTCATCTCATGGGCCCTGTATGCAGTTGATGTGGATCCCCCTTTACGTATCATAATGTAGTACACACAGTAACACATGCAAGAGAATAAAGCAGCGATGCCACCCATCACAGCCAGATAGAACGACCATGAGAGATGTCGAAATCGGGGCTGCTTCAGCCAAGACCTGTCCGTGCCAGCGTGTGAGCCGAAATATATACTGCTTACAGCGATCAGCACACCTACAAATTTGTATAAAGACATCAGTATATGAGCAGAATTTCTTGACCCACTATTAAGCAAGGGAGATCAGAGTGATTTTATTTTTTCAGTCATAAAAGGGGCATTTAAATTTTGACATTTACTAATTATGCTGTTACAGTGTGCATAATGTCTTTGGCAACATGAATGCCAAATTCTATTAGAATATCTAGAATGGTTTCAGAGTTATGGCAATGGTAAAAGCTTTTGCATGAGAATGACAATGATGATGCTATGCCGACAATGATGATGCTATGCCGACAATGATGATGCTATGCCTACAATGATGATGCTATGCTGACAATGATGATGCTATGCCGACAATGATGATGCTATGCCGACAATGATGATGCTATGCCGACAATGATGATGCTATGCCTACAATGATGATGCTATGCTGACAATGATGATGCTATGTCTACAATGATGATGCTATGCCTACAATGATGATGCAATGCCGACAATGATGATGCTATGCTGATAATGATGATGCTATGCCGACAATGATGATGCTATGCCGACAATGATGATGCTATGCCGACAATGATGAGGCTATGCTGACAATGATGAAGCTATGCCGAAAATGATGATGCTATGCAGACAGTGATGATGCTATGCCGACAATGATGATGCTTTGCTGACAATGATGATGCTATGCTGACAATGATGATGCTTTGCTGACAATGATGATGCTATGCCGACAATGAGGCCTGTGAGGCATTGATCACAATACCTTAACCTTTTTCTTACAAAAAAAGCAGACGAGATAAAATTAGAGCTAAAAATACTTTCTGTTCACTATTGTAGATGAGTTCACTCAGAATGCATGATATAAATCATTATGAAAGAAATATCAAGCATTGGAACAAAATTTACTTACTACTTCTATTTTATTATTATGTATATTTTATAACCTTATATAGAGAAACCTAATATAAAGGATGCGCTTCATTCGGAACTCCTCGGCCATTTTTATCGAAAACAACCTCTGATGTATATATGGACGGTTTACAATGACTTTAATAACTTTAACTACACTGCATTAGTAGATCACGTAGCAATTTCAATTTAGCAGTTAAACTTTATTACTTTACTCTTAGGAATGTTTGCAATAATACACTTAACTGGCAATCAATCAATTAAAACTTAGATCTACAAATACAAGCTAATTTAATAATATAATTCAAAATTTTATGAACTACTCTCACTGATCAATGTACCAGAATACATCTGAGGTTGGTTTCAATAAAAATGGCCAAGGAGTTCCCAATGGGATGCTAGCACTTAAACTGGTCAACTTTCGAAAATTTTAAGTGAAAATATAAGTCAAAGAAAAGTATTTCCAATTTCATCGACTTTTGTACAGCATAAAACACTTGTTAATAGGCTTTTATCAAATCAAATGTTGTAATTGCACTTTGGTGACAACATTGATTTGATTAATGTTTCTATAGTTACAATATCCACTAGTGTTCTACAGTATATTATGTCTACTACTTGGCTGAGCCAAAATTTTGCTTTATCAGCTGCTAAAAATCAATAAAAGCTGACTGTGATTTACCAAAATGCATGTATGGTAGCAATCTAAATCTTTTTAAACAAAGTTTATGTATGTCTCGTACCTATAATAAGATTGGAAGACAGGAGGTAAAGAGCTGCATATTTCTGCTGGGTGGAGGGCATACACTTGATGAGAACGAGGAGACCAACCAAGTTGTTGAGCATGGTCAGAATCACGCTGATTGTCATCAACGCCTGGCTGGCCGCAAACCAACCTGGTAGAAAAAGAACAGTAGGTTTTTGATCAAGCCATTCTGGCAGATAAAGTATAATAGATTGTCCAGCAATGTCAAAATCACATGGACTGTCATTAACGCCTGGCTGGCCACAAACCAAATTCTGAAAAGAAAAAATGATATATGAATTATCATCGTCACAACTGCTTGATGGTCATCAATGCCTCTGGACTGATAGAAACCAAACTTGCAAGAGAGGAATGGGAGAAACACTTGTGAATGAATATAAACATAATACAAACATAATAGCGATCATATCTTATTGATGATGTATAAATTGAAAACAGTAATAATGTATGTCTTCACAATGCAATGTTATTCCAATTTGGCTTATTTAAACATTATATTATTAAAAGGTTGGGGAAGAAAGCTGGCATGCATGTATCTACAATTTATGTTTCGCACAATGTACTTTACCCTTAAAGATGGTTATTAACAGCTGATTATTATTTTTCTAGAATTTAGAAAATAAAATCTGAATAAACACTGAAATTCGAAAAAAAATGGTGTCTCAAAGGCAAAGCTTTTTCTTATTTAAGCCAATCTTTCTTTGTTTTATTAATATCAAATTTCCAAAGAGGGTGTGCTTCTCCACATAATAACTTATATATATCCACATATAATTATATATAACCCCAATGGATTTTTGATTTTATAGAAAGTTGAAATATCGTCGACAAATCATGTTTAATAGTTGAATTGTGTTCCATGACGTGTTAAGCAGTCCATAAAAAGTTGTATTTTCTTTATTTTCAGGGTCAAGACTGATTTTACCCAACTGAGGCCACAGGCAACTAGTATTAAAAGTAAGCCAGGGGCAGCTGTTGGGATCTGCATCATATATTCAAGTCTCTGTGTGCTTCTCTGACTAATCTTGAGATACATGTATTTACCCATGAATTATCCCATAAGCATTCCATTCAAATGAGAACATTGCCTCATAATGTTTTTATATCATTATCATGTTATAATAAATTAATATTTATAAAAAAATATATAAAATAATCAATGCTTAAGTCTTATAGGTTTTGAAGCTTTTTTGGTCTTAATTTAAAATAATCTTTTTTATCTTCTTTGTTTAAAAAATCTTCATTTTCTTGCCCATTTATGAAAAATCCCTTAGATTTTTTACAAAATTGATGAGATATGTTTCCTTAAAAAAAAAGTATTTCCCCGAGTACAATGACTGGAGCCTAAAATTTAACAGTAGCACGAGTCTATGGACATTCAAACATTTCTTTACAATTATAAATTATTCTATTAATATATACTGAATCTTGTATTCAATAATATGACGCTTTACTTTATTAAACACACAAACAGGCATTTTCCGATTCTGGTACGACTTTGTAGTGATATGATTTGTCTTGTAATCATTACTATAAGACCTCATTTACAACTTACTTGTAATGATGTACTGCCTGATGGCATCATATTCCCGTGCAAAGATCCACCAGCATCCATTGTAAACACGTCCAAGCCCATCTCTGTAATCTGAATAGCTGGAAAAACATATCTCCCACAACCCCAATCTGAAATTATAAAATTATTAATGTTGTATTCATTTTATCATATTAAATATTCAACTTAAAATCTCATGAAACTTATGCAAAAAAAAAGAACAAATAGTTTTGATTTCATTTTCAATAAATATAGGTCAGGTAGGTTCACACCTGGGCAGCGTATGTGAGCGTGCATTGTTATGCCACACCCATATGGCAACGCCCCTCCTCTTAAAAATAACTGAAATAGGAGAATTATTCCCCCTGGCGGGAATAGTCTGTGAACTGTTATTTGTACTTTATCTTTTTTTAAAAACAATATTATGCATAAAGCATATGTGAGCATAAAAATGCCCAAGTAGGTAGGCTGGGATTAAAAAAGGCGAAGGTTATATACACATGTACATGTACAAAAAAATGTACAGTATATTAGTAAAATACTAAAAACTGTGAACTCTGCACATGTCTTTCACGTTCAAGAAACAAACAAAACTTAAACCAAAAGCAATAAAAAATAGTCAGAAAAAAAATGCTGGCAATAAAGAAATTATATTAGATACCGGTGCAAAACATGACTCATTAGTGAACAGGACAATTTAGCACACATATGTATGTGAGTGCCCATTTTTTTTTATAAAGATGATGATTTTCTCATTTAAATAAGTAAATAAGTTAACGCAATAACACAATATTCACACAGCATCTGACTGAGACTGTACATATATATAGTAAAAGAACCCACCTTTCCAAGCCTGTAGTTTGAACATGTCCTTGGTCTGGTTCAATCCAATATGGGGTGGCAAACGCCAATATTATAAGGAGACTTCCTACCAGACCAGTTAAAAATCCAAAAATTGACCAACAGCTGGCAAAGCCCATAGTGTTTTTTTTTTAATTTACAAAAAAACAACAGCCACGAAAATACCTGTCAAACTCTAATGAAACGGTCCATTATTTTACCTAGGAAGGTTAATTTTTTTCCCCGATTTAGTTTTCACGTACAAAAAACAACTTTAATACTTTTGTCGTCAGTGGTTAAACAATATATAATGATGAATCTGATAGTCATCATTTTATCTTTTACAAACCGTTATTGATATCTCCGATAGTGTTTCACCTTCGAATGACCCATCTTAATAAATGGACCATTCCACATTGTTGACAGCAATCGGCACGCCTTGGATTTTACCGTTCATTCCCTTATGAAATACCTTTGATGACCTAATTACAGGTGTGAGTCGGACAAATTTTCAAAGATGGAGAAGGGGACTTATGCCATGTTTTGCTTGTGTTTCGCTATTTTTTGTTTGTTGATCGCCTTCGCAAGTCCGTACTGGGTGGAAAGCTTTGAGAAGTCCGACAACAAATTTGTGAAATGTGGCTTGTGGGAATTCTGTTTCAATGATTATTCGTTTTGGAAAGATTACAACGGAAAGCGGTTTTTGGGGTGCTGGTACATTTTCTCGGATCAGTATAGACCACTTTGGGAATGGCTGTCTCCTCGTAAGATATAAGTCTTTAAACTCAGTTTCGTATTTTACTTTAACTTACATTAAACATGTATTATCAGTGACACCATGTGAACACCTGTAATTTACCTGTGTTTGAAAATACCGGAAATGAGCATGTCAGAAAGTGTACTTGTTATCAATGTTGACTCATAGTCTCATACTGAGGAACATGTCCTTTAATTTCTAAATTCAAGAACTTAGTTGAGAAAATCAAATCATTGTTTAATTTACATTATGTAATCTCAGTCCATATAAACAGCCGCAATAATAATGACTGCCAAAATGTAAAATAAAGTTCCCTTAATGCTCATTATTGTGGCTAACTGTCACCTGTACTTACGGACAACTGTGTGCCATACCCTAATGCATCGACAATGCAGAATGTAAGAACTAGCAGTCATTACTAAGCGCAGTCGTAGCATCAATAATGAGCGATCAGGGATACTTTTTTTGTTATTTTGACATTTCTTATGTATCCCTGTAACGAGTCTGCCATAGTAAAAAAAAAACGTCAAAAGACTCTTTGACGGCCATTTAGGTGGACTAAGAGCAGTCATTGATGCTAGGGTTCTGGGCAGTCATGGGTTCATGTCCAGCAGCTGGCATACATTAATTCCAAAATTTATTTTTAAGTTATTGACACTGCTGGTAGTCGAAGCCACTTGTTCAACTCTTCTTGCTCAGTGGATCTATCAATCAACAAAGTCAGCGTATAAAAATACCTTATCATGACATTTTTTGTTTATTTCCACTTCCAGCATGGTTCATCGGATGCCAAGTTATGATCAGTGTAACCCTGTTGTTCCAAGTGGTCTCGTGTGTGGTGGCCACTCTGGCCTACTGGCGGTGTCTGCCCATGTACCTGAAGGAAATCATCTATATGGGGACAGCATTAGTGGCTTTGCTCTGTAGTAAGTAGTAATTTGCCCATAAAAGGCAACAAAGAAAAATAAATATTTTTAATCTGTGTAAGTGTCATATGTAGAATTGAAATGACACAAAACCATCCTCAAATATATATATTTACAACTGTTAAACCATAACACAGCTAAATTTGATATAGTGTTTGGTCCAAACAGTGTAATAAAGATTTTGGATTTTATGGATAGTGTAAGTGACCCGGTTTTGTCCAAAACCATTATTTTTTTGTCGGTGTTTAATTTCAATCAATTCATTTAACACCAGAGCCAAATTCCTGCGAACCATAATTATGGACTGATTTACTTTTAAGTAACATGTATGATAACTAACAAATGCACTTGTATTTGGGTCCAGTTTACCTTTTCCTTAAACAGTAGGTTACAAACTATCAAGGGAAGTTGTAATTTAATTTAAGTGTCCTATAAATTTTCAATTCACATTTGGCTTTACATTTTGGTAAAATGAAATGATCAGAGGAGACCAAGCAGTTTAAATGAGTCAGACTCAGATTTCTTGCCACCAATAAATGTTAGAATTGATTTAATTTATGTGTACTCAGATATGGTCTCAAAATTATATGATATAACATTTTTGCTGAAGCTTAAATTTATTTAAAAAAAACACTTATGTCTTGGAAAACATTTTTTTTTTGCATTCTCTCAGTGAAAACATGAGTCTAGAACTAGATTTGTACATAAGCTTTTATAAGGACAGACTGGTAAAACCTGAAGATTGATCTTTTCACTGATTTTAGTAGGTCATTTTTGTCTTACCTGTCTGTTTGATGAAGGCGTAGCCTTAGTGTCATCAGCATTGCCGTTGTGCAAAAACCTTAACCTTGGCTAAAACTTAAAAACAGTTCACAAGATATTCTAACAGACTTTTTACACATTTTAACAGAGACAATACATGACTAATATGGCAGATAACTGTATAAATATAACATATAAATATAGAGTTGTGCCCCTTTTTTAATAAAACCCCCCAGAAAGATTAGCTATGGTGTTCCCTCCACGGCATTCTTGTTATCAAATCCATTGAATGCTAAAGGCAATAAATTCTGTAAGAATATATGATTGTAATTTTTATATTTCAGCTGTGTTGATCTTTATCACCTTGATACTTATGGGGATTAAGAAGGAAGACCGAGGCTGGATGCCGCGGCCCGACCAGAACTACTTGTCATGGTCCTATGGACTCGCGTGTATTTCCGGATGGTTTATGCTGTTTGCTGCCGGGGCTTTTGCGAAAGCAGCTAGTGATGATACTAAAGAAAGATACTGATTCATTGTTTACAAACTAAATACATACTGAGGGCTCAGTGAACGATGGACAACACATGATACATGTATATAAAAAGAAGTTACAATGGTCTTGTATTGCGTCATCCATTCAGGTTCTTAGGTCACCTTCTTTGTATATATTGGACCTGCATGCTTTTTCACCACACTTTGTAAATAGACAGTGTATGTAATACAGTGTAGATATGCTATTCACCCATGCTATACTTCATTTCTAGTTTAATGTTAGGTAAACTTCACATACATTTTGGTAAAACATAGCAATAACAATCTCTCTCCGCATATTTGTAAACAATATCATTAGAATTCAAACAATAATTGCTTAAGTGGGTATATTTGATGTCCAGCAAGTCATACCTTTATTTCTTAATTTGTTATAATTTCAAAGAAGTTTATTTTCCATCTAAATCATAATAGGAAAGCATGGTATTTTCCTGTTGATTTCATAAAAGAACATTTTTTAATCACTCATCATTTTCTGTATTTCAACTGAAAACACGTTGGATGTTAACATTTAAATGGAAAGCAAAATTTATTAAAAGTTTAGTGTATTATAATGTTGCTTTTCTTACTGGATATCATCACAGTATTCACTCTTCTTATAAGTGGAAATTAATACAATATACTGTTGATATTTCTTCCGCAACTATATTTTAGCAAAGTATTGAAGTCACATGTCAATGCTTTCATTTTGTCATAGAAAATTATAATATGTTGCAATCTGGGCTTAAAGATTTTTTGATACATTTTACATTTTTTGAAACACTCTGTTACCATATCAATAAATTATTAAGACGCTGATCATGGATCGGGAAAGTTACTTTGAAAACCAAGAACATTTTGTGTACATATTAAGCCTTCCCTCTTAGCCAGTAGCTATATATATGCAGTAGTTATAGATACTTTGTGAATTCATTTAACTGTATGTTTTTCTGAAGCACCACAGTTTATTCATTCATATATGATGTATAAATCTATAGTTATGATATGTATTGAAATGTTGATCTATGATAATAATGGCTGTCTTTATTCATTTCTCACAGAATAAAACTTCTTGTGATGTATGCACATGTTTGCCAACGTATTAAAGATGACATACAGTTTTACACTGAAATATATGTTTTCATAATGAAATTGCCTATCAGCCTAGAAAAACAACATCCATAATTGATTTGATATGTAGTTTAACAACTTAGCAGACATAATATCATAATTTGATTTATAGCATGCTGAACATATGTTACAATGTAAGACATTAAGAACATATACGGTAAAATCTTAATGATGGAGAAATTCTCACTAACTTCACAGACTCCTTAATCATTAAGATTTTACCTTCAAATTATGTTTCAACATAAATGTTAGCCAATTAAATGAACTATTTTAATTCTGGGGCTGTATAACATAAATTACATTTATATCTTGGATTTAACATATTAAAAATTAGAATTCATGAGTGATATACATTTTGGACTGATCTTCAAATAATTTCAATGAATTATGAACCAGACATTAGAAATAAGTTTGAGAATTAAAATGAATACTTAGTACATTATACTGCTCCAGGATTTTAAAGGGTAGCTAAATGAAGTTGGCTCTTGATATTTGATTTAAATCTGAACTGAAATTGTTTTGTTAGTGATGGTCACTAAGTGTTTTATGCCATGCTTGGTGTATCATTGTGATTCATTGTACATATATATATATACATCATTCTTTTTCCATACAAAACTATTCATGTTCCTTTTTTACGCATTGTAAATGTAATCAAATATTCATGTCCATATATTTTAATAAACCATTTTTCTTACACTTTGTTTGTCCAAATGATAAAAATTAATATTTTTTAACAAATAAGGATATATTGGATTATGTTATCTACATTTCAGGTCAATAAATCACCAGAAAGCCTTCAATGAGTATGATGCTTAACCATAAGATTTGTAGTTCTAAAACTCAACAGAATTATATGACATTATAATTTTGTTACCTGCCTGCTAATAACTGGTTACAATCTAAGATATTTAGAATATAAAGGTAATTAAACTTTTATTGACTTAAAGAATGGCTAATTATAACTGACTAGTCAATTCCTAATCATTAAGACTTTACCTAATATGTATCATTCACTTCTATCTTGGTGTGCCTTTCAACTGATGCAACATATCATCAACTTGATATACATCCACAAACTTGTTTTGACCTTGACCTTGAATGCTGTTTCCAGTCTTGCATCATCATATATTGTGAGATAACTGAACGCAGTATTGGTTTTAATGCATTTCACAGTAGTTTGGTGGGAATGAACTTCTGCTTTGGTGTTATATGACCTTTACATTTTAATAACATTTCAACTAAAACATTCATTCTTTTCTTCAAATTTGTCAAAGGGTTCACTCCTACCAATGATTCAGCATAAAGTAACTATGGACTACTGCAGTTTAGTAATGTCAGAAAATCAGATATTTATGCATTTTAAGAAGTTCTTAAAATAATGCTGCTATAAGTCACTTTCAGCAACATTGGTGCGTTGGTAGTTATGCATGCAGGCAAATGCTATGCACATTAAGTTGGTAATTGCTTGTATGATCATTGCCAATGCTGATCAGTTGTCTTTTAGTCAATCGAGGGAAAACTCGACAATAATTAAGGCCAGTCAACTCCACTATGTGTAAGGCCAGTCAACTCGACAATTAATAAGACCATCAAATCTGCAGACACCTCCACTATAATTAAGGCCAGTTAACTTTACAATTGTCAAGGCCAGTCAACACCGCTGTAATTAAGGCCAATCAACTTGATAAGGTATGGCCAAGGTAATAACAGACCTTGCAACACATGTTCATTTTAATATTGGTACTATGTGTGCACTATGTTTTATGTGTAATTATACATTTTGGGTTATGGCTAAGATAAAGAGTTTTGCGAAACTACAGACTAGGGTGCCTTGCCAGGTCAATGGATATTGATACACATGAGTAAACTGTCACCGTCACTGGCAACAAGTGGTCTTGAATTTCATTTGAATTATACATGTAATCTTCAACATTTGTTTTCATTATGTCCAAGCTAAAGTTTTCGCAGGAGAAAGCTGCAGCGCCCCAAACACCACAACTTATATCAGAATACTATGAGAGTTTTATCCTCACACAACAAAGGACTTCGCAGAGGAAATATTAAGAATGCTGACTTCACACATTTAGTCTTGCGTAATACTCAATCTCAAACATCTACTACTGGTAGTTAATGTGAACCAGCATGCACATTTTCATGATCAATGCATGATGCACTCTTTAAACAGACTTTAAACTCTTGAATCAGATGTGGCCATTACAATATTTGGACCTATATGATTACAATATGTAATACAATAAAGAAAACTATCACAATACTGTTTATTTATTTTTGGATCAAGTTGATCAGCATTTTATGGCAAGTTTGGTGTACCTATATTTATACTATCATACAATAACATTTGAAAAATTGAAATAAAATGCACAGTGTTTGATATAAAACAAGTGAAAACCAAAAATCATTTACAAATAATAATGCACTGCTACACACGGTACATGTCAGATTCCACCCATTTCATTGGTCAAAAGGCTGTCACATGACACATCATAGAAAGTGATAGGGGCATATTCATTAACAATATCACAAACCAACAAGTGACTCAGGACAAGATGTCATTTCTGTTTTACTCTTTGATAAAAAAAAAAGACCAGAGGTAGAATTTACATTGGTTATGTCATTTCTGAGGTTTTGGGTGTACTGAATAAATATGATTTCAAAAAAGTTTCTTGACAGATCATTCCAACATGCATATATTAACAAAGCACACACTGGGCCGCAATGTCCATGAATATCACTTTTTATGGTCCATAAAACAGGTCATATACCTCATCATCTGTAAATAACTCTATACTTTATTATGCAAAAAGTAACACACTAACACACATTAATTTATTAACACCTTACACATTCGCCTGATATTTATTAACACTTAACATTTACCAGATTAACACCTTAAAATAAAAAATTTACCTGACAGTTATTGATCAGATTTGTATTTGCGAGATCTTAGCACTGTAAATGCTTCACTGTTAAAAATAATAGAACAATGTTCAGGTGAACAGATAAAGTAAGATTTTAAACCTTCCATGCACCAACTAATAAATCCTCTATTGTTTAAACACACTTCTAGTTAAAGTTGATCACATTCCTTCATGACTTTTCAGTCGCAGAGTTGAAAACTGTAAAACTTGGACAAAACAGAACTAAACACAGATATGCGATATGACCTTCATTTAACTGTTAATATCTCCTAGTTCCTGTGCACGTAACGTTGCAGCTTCAACAGCGTCTATAAGCGTGGCTCGGAAGCCAGCTCTTTCCAGTTTGTGTAGCGCCGCGATAGTTGTGCCCCCCGGAGAGCAGACCTCATCCTTCAACTGTCCTGGGTGTTTACCCGTTTCCAGAACCATTTTTGCCGCTCCCTGAAGATTGTGAAAAATGAAGATTTTTCATAACTTTTTATACTCGCTGAAGGTAATACATCAAGCACTATTTTTTACGCTCTGACACTTAGGATTGTAAAAAAAAATTCCAAGCAATTTATTTTGATACTCGCTAAAGATTGAGAAACATGAAATAAAAAATGTGACACATTTGATACTTGGTGAATAATGTGAAATATTGTAAGACCTTAACTAATTCACTTAAAAAAAGTATAATTGAAGAACTAAATTGATGTCTGCTGACAATTTGAAATCTTTGCGCAAAATCCAGTATTGAATTCACAATAGACAAGTAAATGTTGAAGTTAAATATCCAAGGACATCCTGACTTCACCATTGAATGAGCTGAGAAGTCACTTTCTCTCTAAAATTTGATCATTGAACCACCCTTAGGATGACAATGACAATATTTCTTTCCTTCTTTTTCCTTCAAATATCAGGTAAGCTAAAAAATCAATCATTATATAATAAGGCCATGTTAATTACATACCAGCATTGTCTGAGCAGCAAGTTTCATGGCCAAGTCTCGAGGTAGTCCCATCTTTACACCGCCATCTGCAAGGGCCTCAATCGCCATATACGTCTGAAATAAGTGATTTTATAAGAGCCATGTATGTCTGAAATAAGAAATTTGGGCCTTATTCCAAATATGCATTTCAAATAGGGTATTTTTTAAGGGATCAATCATCATCTTCGTCTGAAAAAGACATTGTTTAAGGGCCTCAATCACCATATATATGTCTGAACTAAGACAACATTTTAAACTTTAATATTAGGGCCTCAATCTCTATATTTGTCTAAAATAAAAGATTATTTTAGGGCCTTAATCACCATATTCGTCTAAAATTAGACTTTATTTTAAACTTTTCTTTATATTATACAACAATTGTGAAAAAAAACTGTATTAACTTACGCCAAATCTCAACTGGCATATTGTTAGCATGGTGTTGCCTGAGTGTGGGGTTTTAAGATGTTGGTGAAACCAGAGTACTATGAGGAAACCCACTTAAAAGTCTGGCTTGGTGGCCTAGTGTCAAACACATGTATGCCTGGGCTAGGAATCAGACCTGGGGGGCCTTAGTGGGAAGTTAGTGTTCTAACCACTGTCAGAACTAGACAGTTAATATGAGACAAAATACCAGTCATATTGACTTTCAAGTTCGCATAGTGATAAGAACACTAACGTCTTAAACATACACATATGACTACATACACAAGAATGTATAAACAAGAATGGTGACAAGCGAACATCTTGTGTGTAAACTTGAATAGTGGCATAACTTATGCATAATTAAAGAAGGAACTATGGGCCAAAGCCGCCTTGCAAACATGTATGTTTTGTCTCCGTTAACAAGTGTACCAAGTTTCATTCAAATATCTTGGATGTTTTGGGGGTTAAAGCCAAATGCATTTTGACAACACCAAGGCTATCACAATTCCTTAATAATTTTTCAAAAACTGACATGCTTTTCAAATTAGCTTTTGTATTTAGCTTACATATGCAGGTCCACTTCCACTCAGCCCTGTCACAGCGTCAAGCAGTTTCTCTGAGCCAGGTTCTGCAATTCCGATACACTGCAACAGCTCGATAACAAGGTCTGTATCCCCATCCACAACCGCTTGACCAGGGGCGAGCACTGAGGCTGCTGCCAGGACCAGAGCTGGGGTGTTGGGCATCACCCTGATAACTCGGGATCCTTTCGGAAGTAACTGAAATAGGGAGGAGGCGTATAGTACAAAGTTTAATATCTAGTTTAGGAATAGGCATACAAGTTTAAAAATGTTGATGTTTCCCTAAATGCTATTTTGAATAGGTATTACCAGGAAAACCAGGAGCAACCAATGATGCTGCTGGCTTGACTAGCCAAAGGTTGTTGGGCATCACCAGTATAACTAGTGAGCCTGTAAGTAGCTGCAGGAGGCAATGGAAGGGGCGATTTTGTTTATTATATTATTATTACAAGGTAAGATAAACTTTAACATAAACTTGCTGCTTCCTATTAAGCCAAATACAAATAGTTATCACTCGGATCATGTGACGGATCGAGGTTCATCCAGATCATATTACAGAAGCGAAGCATCACTCAAATCACCTTACAGAAGAAAAGTATCACCCAGATCACCTAACAGACAGGAGAAGATTGATTAAGGAATGTATCAAATGCAGGGCTTTTTCTGCCAATTTTGGAGAGAAAAAAAACCTAGACAAATTTGGAAAATTTGTGTACTAAATTTGTCAGTTTTTAGATTTATAAAGTACCTGCAAAAGTGCCGGCTTAAGATTTTTCAAATCATGTAATAATTGTCAAAATGGGGAATAAATTCTCAACAAAGTCATCATTTTGAGCAATTTTGTCAGTGAAATTAGTTTTTTTTTACCATGAATCATGAATGTCACTTAAAAGTGCTGATAAATACATGAATGAATTGTTCCCGCGCTAAAACTCTGCGCCTGCAATATTGGTCACTGTGTAAGTAGAGAAGCCAGGCTTTTCGTGGCAAAGATTTCATCTCATTTGGGATATCTTTCTTAAAATGTCAAATAAAAATACATATTTGGCATTGGGATGGGTCAGACATTCTGACCTGTGAGAATGGCAGGGAAAGGTCTGATATGTGTTCATTAATTTTGTTATTCAGTATTGGAGGAAATGAAAGTGGGCGAAAGATCAAAACATTCATTTGTAAAATAACATTCTAGCAAGCAATTTCTTTCATTTAAAAAGTTTGCATTGAAGAGTGTGGCATATGGTCTTTTCATAGCTCCAATGCCTTATAATAATCAAGTGCTCAGCGCAAGATGAATATACATGTAGCTTCTTCTATTTTTAAATGAAGTTACAGCCTCCTTGCTATAACTGAAGTGAGCCCGTCCTGAGGTAAAATACTGAAGCAATTTTTACTTTCGCTACATTCTCCATACTATCCAGGCCCCAATTTCTCCAATCACCTTTAGTCCCTTATAAGAGCATCAAGTTCAGCTTACTATTTTTGATTTGGTATAAATATAGAAATCTTCCTTTTTAAGGAGTTTCAAGCCTTTTAAAGAAAACAATATTTGAGAAAAATAACATCCTTTTTGTCTTATAAAATCATATTTCGGTAAGAAATTTTGCTAAGTGAAATAAGACACTTTAGTAAGTTATGCTAATTAAAGAGTTTTTGAGAAATTGGGGCCAGCACATTATGAATATAATTTGCTTGATCATAATAAAAATATTACGAATATAAATGGTCAAAACATAAAAAAGCGTAAAAGGATAACTATACCACAGAAGTGAATACCTGTTCGATGGCTGAGATTGGTATTCCTGCTGCAATGGAAACTAAAAGCTTTGTCTTGGAAACATCTGAGGATACCTCTTTCAATATTGGGCTCACAACGTTGGGCTTGACGGCCAGAACGATCAAGTCACTTCGAGTCACGACCTCTCGGTTGCACTCTGTTATTTTCACTCCCAAGTCCTACAATAAGAAAGACTTATTTGTTTAAACTTTAAATTTGTTTCAAAGAGAAATCCTTTAGAAAGAGGCAATACAATTTAAAGTAAGTGTATTTGTGAGAGGCTATTTTACAGAAAACTGGTATTTTCAGTCTGATAGAAATTGGGAAAAGGAGTCAATACATCCATCCCCCACTTCTCCAAACTCCTGTTTACCATGTGTTTTTTTTGTTTGTTTTAAACATCAAACTGTTCCATAGTTACATAATAACAAACAACTTTCATCTATGCCTCACCTTTTTGATGCTGTTTAACATATGTGGGTTCACATCACTTAGCATTATGTTTTCAGCCTTTATGACACCTGAAATATTTTTGACAAAATAATTATTATTACAAATTTAATAACTACTATTATATATATCATAAATTCAGCCCCATTCAGAATGATTCAACATAAAAAAATACATTTCCCCCCTAAAAATGTGAACATAAGATTTCCAATTTCATGTTTTTTTTTTGTTTTTTTTTATTAAATCAATTTTTATTTTCTACTCACCACATGTTAAAGGGGCACTTGTAATATATAGGTTGATACAAACACTTTTTGTTATTATGTCAACTCATTTGACTGCAATGATTAAAACAAAAAAGGTCTTAAGCATACATAAGATTTGAATACAGATAAAAAGGTATCAATTATTAATTAGGCCAGAGTTTTTATATCTTTAGATTTACGGGAGCGCCGTACCTAAATATTGCAAAACCCAAATAAAAATAAAATTCATTTTCGTAGTTTTATTTTTATTTTTTCCGACGAACGTTGCTCCAAGGTTAAGAAAAAAATAAAATTAGTGTTCTATAACCCATATCTCAGAACCAACTGGTGTACCAATTGTCATTCATTATCGGTCTTTTTACTGCACAAACCACGTAAACCAGTCGGAAATACGCGGGGAAACAGAACAGGTACCCGTTACCATAACAACATCCTGTCAAACGTGTAAGTACTTTTTTCTTATAGAATACTGAAAATGATGCAATAATAGCATAGTGTGTGTTTCCGATAAAACAGAAAAAAATCTGAACATAAGACAATGGCAGTCAGTGCAAGAAGTCAAACTTATCCGTTGCTTATTGCCAACGGGCATAGCTGGAATTAGAAGGATATTTTTCAGGACTGATTCTAAAATCAGTTCTAAGACCTGTTTTTTTGAAACATATAACACTTGTAAAATTTGTCTTAATGCTCCCGAATTTTCTTTGGTGAAGTACATAAATGTAGATTTTGACTGTGTATCCGTAAGCCCTGTCAAACTTTGAAGTGAAGAGGAATTTCCATCAGGGCTTCTACTTCTTTTGGTTATATTTTCTATATAAAAACCACATCACGGTAAATTGTCACGGTGCTATTTCGTTAAAGACAGAAAAACACATTTGACCTCCTTATTATACCGTGTCTGAAACTGTGTTCAATGTTTGATTACTTCACAATGGAAAGGATATGCTTATATTGTGGGCAAAAGGTTAGAATTGGCCATTTAAACTTCTTTTTTACACTGACATGTTTCATAAAATCCATGGGTTGATAATATATGCACCTCATATGCATAGATGCATTCGAACAAATATATACAATTAATTTCAATGAGCGTTTGAACTCACAGTGTTGAGGTCAATATTTTCAGTCAATAAAAGGATCTTTTAATTATGCTTTTGAAACTTTATGGTGATCTATCACCCTTTTTTCAGCCTATGAAATAGCTGACACAAGTAAGGTGTGTTTTGTCTTCATGATATAAGAAGATTTAAAAAATAAAAAAAATCGGAGAAAAATCCGTTTTATTTTTATTTATTTCTCCTTTGGGACATTTTATGCATTTTATTTTTATTTTTATTTCCTCCTCCTTACCCAACTTTTTGAAAAATCTCCCGTAAATCTAAAGATAAAAAACTCTGGCCTTAGCTACATGGCCATGAATTCCCCAGTTAAAAAAGCACCTTGGCCATGAATTCCCCAGTTAAAAAAGCACCTTGGCCATGAATTCCCCAGTTAAAAAAGCGCCTTGGCCATGAATTCCCCAGTTAAAAAAGCACCTTGGCCATGAATTCCCCAGTTAAAAAAGCACCTTGGCCATGAATTCCCCAGTTAAAAAAGCACCTTGGCCATGAATTCCCCAGTTAAAAAAGCGCCTTGGCCATGAATTCCCCAGTTAAAAAAGCACCAAAATATTGCTTATATTATTTGAACTGTACAAAAATCATACACTTTTTTGTTTTGATTATTCAAGTCAAGTAAGTGAAACATAATAAATGCATTAAAATCAAAAACATATTATTGTTGCATCTATGAAGTTTTTAACCTGCACTGTGCCCCTTTAACACTGTGTAAGAAAGTTATTCAATCTTCAAAACATCTGACACTTTTCATGTCTGGTAGGATCCTTGGTTAAAATATAAATAATTAGTTTTTGAGTTGACAAGAAAAATGAGTTTTGTAGAACCTGTATCAGATACATTCCATGATTGCACGTAAACCTGTATTGTGTCCTTATGATAAACATTTTCTGCTATGAAAAGTTGTGTTCGGATGTTCAATCATTTCTTTTTGGCCTTGAATGTTTGAAAAAAAGACTGTTAAAATAATTCATATCTATGAATTTTTTTTAATGAAACAGTTGCAACTTAGAACAATTTACTTAACAAATTGTTTATTGTTTTTCTTATTATCTTAACAAATGTGAGAAATCAAGAGGTTGAAAGCCTTCATTTCTTAGGGTTTGAAAAGTCGGTGTTTTAGGGAGGGGATGTCTTAGCCCTTTTATGGATTGAAATGAAAAAGGGGTTGAAAAGTCTTTGATTTCACAAAGGGATTGAAAAGTCTGCAGACTTGGGTACTGGGCCTCTTTGGAAATGAGCCTTTAGACCAGTATTCCATGTTTTCATTGTGTCAGTCTGTCAGGAGTACAAGTCATGGGTTAACAGCTAACATCTTACTGGCATATTGCAATAGCCTAGGAGTCAATGGTTCTATTTGTTGTAAATCTAGAGTAGAAGCAATAACTGTAGTTGCGGCCATGTTTAAACTCTATTAGGCACACTTTAGTCTGAAATTGGTGATATGGTTGTAGTGTAGAATCTCAAAGTAAAAGTGCAAACTTTTTGGACTCAAATAAATACCTCTTAAATTTCGCTTCTCCAAATGTCAAAATTTAGTCACGTGGGGGATGATGTCATATGCCCGCAAGCATTTATAATATTGAGGTTCCGCAGGGATATCTTTAAATACAATTATTACTAGACCTACTTTACAAAGTTTGTGACATATCATCAATCATCTAGCATAATGGGAAAAATTATTTAAAATACATATCAAGTAAATAAACTGCTGATACCATTGACATTGTTTTTGTGTTGTGCAGCATTTGATGCGAAAACAAAGCTAAAAGGAAGCAGATTTGTACTTTCAAAATTTTGCAAATTCGGACAAATGAGTTATAGGCAGAAAACACACATACCAATACTTCTGAGAAGTATAAAATACATACACAGGTTAAACATTTACTGCATGATTGTCATTTAGATTTCTATTTAAATATCTGTATATTGACTTGATGTTTTAGGCTCTGAATGCATGTTTTTGGGACGTCGGTTATGTCCACATTTCTTACAGGAAATTATATAATAACAAATTTCTTTTCTTTTATTCTTTATCTTATCCTTTATTCTTTTTCATGTCGGTCAATATATAGGACCCAACATTGCTCTTTCAAAATTTCATGCATATATATATGTTCAGTAGTCATTCTAAAATGCCGTCCAGGCTTTTTTTAATGATGTCCAGGCTAAACATCATTACAAAAAGAAGCCTGGACGGCATTTTAGAATGACTAATTTGTTGAATAACTCACACAAAATAAAAATAAACAACTCCAAAATTAAGACGGAATAAAGCACCTGCCCAGTAGATTTTCCAGACAATTACAGAAATTTCCAACTGATGTCCTGAAATAGTCCCATGCGGCCAGTCTTTTATACAACCTACATGTGACATCAGTTGGAAATTTCTGTAATTGTACATTGTATGCAGTTTGTGTGTGAAAAAGAAATGAAGTTTTCATTTCCATGAATAGCCCTAATATATATTCTTCTAACAAAAACTGCTATTCTGAATGAAAAACATTTAATTTTTGACAGTATTCGATGTAAAATGCAGCTTAGAAGTCATTGAAAGCAATCAGCTGACCGATCGAAAACGTAAACAAACATGTACACGACTTTCAAGGTAGACACATTGGCAATCAAAATTAACTCCCTTACCTGCGGAAATGAAACCCCTCGCCATGGCTTGTGCCATCCGTCCAGCCCCTATAAATCCCACCGTCATGTTTTCAGAAATTCGTGTTTTTCGTTCTGAAGCCATTGAGTTGATTTCAACTTTCAGCTTTTAAATGAATATTCATACAATTATACGATGTTCGCGAAAATTGATTACTCAATTCCAATTAGAGTTGTCTATCTGCATTGGTTCCCAGCACTACACGTTAAAACATTACAAATCGATTACAATACGGGGTATAAGAGAGCGCGCTTGATTGACAGATACGCCCGCCCATTATCACGCCGGTTCTTCATGTCAGTTTATGATGTAATATATCGTCATATGTCTGGCTGCGATGTAAATCAATAATGTTCAAAGCATGATGATGATATAGTTCAATAAAGTGCACAGACAACAAATGTATGATTCATCTGTTCAGCATGTTATGGGACAAGATCATACAACAACTTATCATGATTCCACGACATTATCATGTTCACATGTATACAAGCAAACCTAAATATCCTCTAGAGTTATTACATGAAAAACCCAAAACGCATTCTTAGAGAGACATATCGGCACCACTAGCGGGTCCAAAGGGACAGGGGAGTGTGCACCCGGAGCCCCCTCCCCCTAAAGTCGTTCAAGTTAACTTTTTTCCATAGTAGTGCACCAGTCAATTGTAACCACGGCCCCTTTAGGTCCGGGGAATAGCGGGGACTTTGACTTTCGGTCCAGCCAATCCTAGTCCATATAAACAGCAGGTAAAATCCGTTCTGCGGGGACAAACTGCTTGTAAACAAGATAACAAGACCAGCGCATTCAATCGACACTGAAGAGCCACTTGGAAGGTAAAAACACGGTTCATTTCCCCCGCTTCCCCCGTTATACCACCGAACCTGGGGGGAGGGGGGGGGGGGTTACAATTGACTGGTGCATAAGAGGAAAACGTGCAAAATGCACCAAAATGCACCATTTCGATCGGAGCGATTTCCTTTCAACACAGACATACTGAAATGTCCATCACCATTCTGGATCTAAATTCATGTATCAATGTTGAAGTGGAAACGGGTGTTTGTTTCACAAACCATCGCTCCGTTACGTTACAGCATGATATCAAACAAAAATGCATGAAACCGGCGGGCTACGCTACTTAGAGTGTATGTTTTCTTTGAAAATAAACTTTCTCAAGTTTTTGAAGAGAAATAATCTTAAAAAGTGTATAATTGAAGTCGTAATGCTCTATTATTATTTGATTCATTAATATATATTTTAAGCAGTAACTTTATGTACGTTGTCTGAAAAAAATGTGTTAGCGAAAGAAATTTGCATATTTTTTAAAAAAAATAATGTTCTGGGCGCGTGAAATATGAAATTATTGAATATATTATGCCGTTTTAATACATCAAGGATGATAGAAAAAATCATGATATATCCATTACATAATGTATGTTACCTAAAATGTGTGTTTTTGTGTAAAAAATATGTAATGTTTGCCATTTTATAGTATCTTTTTGTGAATATTAATATTCAGCCTTAAAAAGGCTGTGATCCAACATGCTCACCAACGAACTGTATTAACCATCGTGTGTGTGTATTAAGTTCTAACGAAAAGCTCTTAAAAGGGTTGATGAATTTCAAAAATTCGTAAAATGCATCATTATGTTACGGAATGAAAAATACATTTCTTTAAATAATCCTAAACACACAACAGTCTGCATGAGGTAATAATATAGCTTTGTTTTATAATATTTCTATTTTGGACTTGTTGGACACTGGTTGGCTAGTGTGAACACTTATATGTTATTTGCCACATTTGTATTGGCAGGGCCCCGCTGGTTTTGAGTGTATTCACTAAAAGATTGTTAATCGATTGGTTTGAACAAAGTAACAGCATTATTGATTTGTTTGGTATTAAACCGGTTCAATAGAAAAGCCATATATTGCTTTGTTGAACAGGGGTGGACACGACCATGTCACAAACTAATAGGATGGCGCTTGATGTGTTTGGCTGAAATCCAATCTGGAGGTGCTGCACACTTGCTGAACATGGAAATGGAATATATAGACATTGCTTTGCATTGTTTGGGTATTATTCCTGTCAAACGAGAGTGTATTCAGGGGCGTAGCTTCCTATAGGCCGTTTAGGCCGCGGCCTACACATTTTTCAGAAAAACCGAAAAAATAAAAATGCCAAATCTGCAATAAAAACTGAAGGCATAGGATGGTGAGGGACTAAAATATGAAATTCCAACAAATGCGCTTTGATATATAGGAAACCTGGTATTTCAAATATATCGTTTTCCATTGCTCTCAAATACATTTTCACGCGACATTAAGTCGCATACCAGTAGTCTGCGCGTTTACGCCGTACATTAAACATTTCCAGTCGGCTTGGTAAAAGTTTGCGGGCGCTTTATTATTTGAGTATTGTAAACGGTCTGGCACCAATATTGCCGAACATAGTCCTACGTTTCCTGATTTCGATAGTCTCACTTTGACTTCAATAGATGAAGATACCGAACAACAACTTCTAGAAGGAACTTGGTAATCATGCCTCCAGCGCCTGTGTCCACCCGAGACACCGAACTATGATGGACACAGTTCAGGACATTGGATTCTTGTTCAATTTTTCAGCAAATCGTCTAGCAGCGTTCCAGGACGAGCTTTCTAGAGAAGTCGCAACGAAAGCGGAAATGAACCGGCACACTAAGGTTCGCTCGTTATGTGAGACACGATGGTTCAGTCGTGCGGACGCTCTCGAATAGTTCCAAAATGCGTTCCCGTAGTGGTCCATGCACTTGAAGACAGAGACGAGAAGGCAGGCCAGTATTAGTCCGCTGTACTGCGCTTTTAATTAATTATCTCACTTGTAGGGGCGCAACACATTGGGTACAACCGTGAACCTGACAAACCTTCTTGAAGGAAGGCAACGATATACTACACGCTGTTGAAGAAACATACGTCATTGTCAAATTGTGCAATGAATGGGGGGGGGGCTGATCCTGATGTGTAGAATGAACTGTACATGAAAGGAACGGATATAAGCTCAGACTTTGACATTCAACCATCAATGCCAAGAAAAGTTGGTCGACAGCAAAACAGAGCAAATCCTGAGGTGCAAACACCATCTGACTTCTTCGAAGACCGATACAGTGCATAACATTTATTGCCTCCAAAACTGGAAATTCTGCAGGACGACATGCTGCCATCAATTTTTGCTGCTAAGGCCCCTGATCGCCACGAAGTTTATCTAGACTACAAGAGACCACGAAGCAGACCAACAAGGACCTGTATCCTAGCATATTTACAATATTCGAAGGTCGTTTAGTTGAATGAAACGAAACAAAAAAAACTTCCTGCGAACGACAATGAAAAGCGACAGGTTGTCATTCTTGGCCCTAATCCACGGCCACAAGAGCCTGATCGTAGATGTTGACCGCGTCATGTGTTTGCGTCGCGAAAATGCCGGAAGCTAGAGTTTTTTAATGATCCCGGAGAGTCAACTGTGCTGTAGAAAGCGATATATATATATATATATATATATATATATATGGAATTGTTTGTGCAAATACACATATGATTAACTTAGATTTTGGCAACAAAATGCATTAATATTGAGTGAAATTTAATTAATAAAATGTTCGATGTTTTACTTCTATGGCCTGTCTTCTTTAGCTAAAATACGTACAAAATAAATTTAAGGTAAAACATAATGATATTATTGATCTCTTTAATGTTTTTACAACAACGAAATATACGTCAAAACGGACCTACAATCACCTAGCTAGGCAAAATTTCCGGGGGGTGGGGAGCATGTCTCCGGGCCTCCTAAAACTTGGCCTACACATATATTTTGTCAAGCTACGCCCCTGGTATTGATCACTTTGTGTACTTGGCACTGAAAGAGCCAACTTTGAAAAAGAGTATGCATTGGATACTGTGTTGTATGGATAGAAACGTTCTATTGTTTTGTACATACTGAATAGGCATAAGTGTTGCGCCTGTGGGGTTAGAATTGAATAGAACCCAATTGTGGTGTATTTGTTATAGAATAGGCTTTGTATTGAATGCCTGGGATTCATTTGGCACTTTGTAATATACCTGAGATTTGTTTTTCTTCTTTATGTAATGTAAATAGTATATTCATTGTTTTTACTGTTATATGCGCAAGGTATATGAAAATAAATCCAACACGCTTATTAAGGCTCTCATGTGTAGATTGACTTTGAGGGCCTCAACTAATTGTATCAGTGATGGATGAAATATACCTTATCTATGCAACTGTCTTATGGCATATTCATTTTAAGCAAAACTTCTTAGGTATTTAATGGCCACTGAATGTGATTACTTGTAACCAGAATGGGTATGACTCAGCCACAATATGGGGCTCTCAGGCATGTCTGACATAGTATGCATGTTAACATGTCCACAGTTTGGAATTTTATTCTCAGCATTAGCAAGGTTTGGGTACAGCTCATACAGTGAAAAATGGGCACTGGCATGGCTTACATGCTTTTCACATATAGTTGTGCTTATTGTTCATTGTGGTTGCCTTGTGCCCCGAAACATTTTTTTTTAATTTTCGATTACTGGGCTTGTCCCTGAAATTCTTATTGTATAATTGACCACAGGGCTACTCTTAGTTCTTTTCATTGTATTATTAGGGTATCTAATACACACATATGTGTTCTGTGTATGCCTGGTGACCCATCTCATTTTGGTATTAATAGAAAATAGTTTTTGGATAGAAAAAGAAAATACAATGTACCAAAAATCTATATCTCAAGGTATTTTTGTTATTTAAGAATTGCAAATTAGGTAAATTGACGCCCGATTTCAGTTGAAATAAAAAGCAAATTAGCAACTGTAGTCACTTTATGTTTTCCACACGTTCAGTTATTCATTTCACATATAAGTAAACAAGTTCACTTTAAGGGTCTTCCACAGTGCAAAAGTGGGTGGGGAAGGCCAAAAAAATGAAATGTTTCAAAAGTACATGTTTTATTTAGTTTTGAGGGGACAATTTTTTTCCGGAGTGAAGACTACACTCTTTGTGATATGTTTTTGGGTAATGGGGAGTTGACCAAAAATTAAGAAAGATTTTTATCAGAATTTGGAACAAAAAACATTTGCAAATTTTCGGAAAAGTCTGTCGACAATATAAACCCATTTTTTGTGTCAAAGTGCCACAGAGTACCCAATGAACAATAGTTTGAAGTTTAAAAACTAAAGAAAGATATTAAATGAAAACATGAACACTTGTGGATTAAATTCATGTCCTGGTTACATAAATGGAAATATCTTTCAAAAAGCCACAGTATATTTTTGATTGGGTAGTGTTGACAAACTTGACACAAAAACATATCCATTTTGTATAAAGACATTTCCGCAAAAAAATCAAATGCTTTTTGACTAAAAATATGATAAAATATTCTTTCGTATAATTTGCTCAACTCATAATTACAGCTACACATGTGGCAACGGATGTATGTATTATGCTTGCTATATATTAAACCTCAAAATTAAATAAAAAACGAAATATTTAAAAAAAATCAGTTTTTTTTGTCCCTCACGACCTTTGCACTGCCGAAACCCAATGACACCAACATACAATATGGTTATTAGTACTGCGTTTTGATCCGGGAGGATGTATTCGACTCGAGTGGATTTTTGTAGGTTCGGATTTCACGAGGCGCAAGCCGAGTGAAATCAAAATCTGCAATAATCCACGAGAGTCGAATACGACATTCCGTATCAAAACGCAGTACTAATGACCCTTTAATATATTCATTACTGGTTAGATCACTTAAAAGCAACATTTTTCATAATAAATGTCATTTTAACGACGCACTATTTTGTTTTATGACGTCATTTTAACATCGCGCAACGATACTTGTTAAAACGTGACGTCACAAGAGTGGAATACGGCCGTATTGCACTGGATCTTAATACGGACTACCGTATTTTGCGATATGTATTGCGTGTGGATTTATGATAGTTATATAATAAAATGCATTATTATTTAGTCAACTATAGTTATCGACTAAGACACCTAAAATTCCCATGGATCTATCATCTGAAAATTGTCTGCAGTAAATGTTAAAAAATATATGGGGAAGTCAAGACTTTGTGAATCCAAAATGGCTGAAGGCAAAAGTTAAAAAAATTCTTTTATAATGGATTTTGAACATCTAGTATAATGCGTTTTACAGAATATTTTAAACTAAGTTCGGCAAAGAGACACATTATTTTAAAAACAACAGGTTGAATTATTTCATTTTTATTGAAATTCGGACAAAAATCATAGACCAGTCAGTTCCATTATATTTGAAAGAGTAATCTTTCTGATGGAGAAAGGACGAAATATTTGAATTCATGCTTCTACAGATACTGGAATGGGTTTAAACAATAGAAACTTATGAATAATGCGAATAAAAGACAGCAGCCATTTGTATATACCTAACAAAGTCTTTGGTTTTGTTAATTTTAGCCAAGATGTTAATTGATCATTCAAATTTGTCCAATAAGTACCATTGAACCAAATGATAACTTATTTAAACTTATCCAGATGTTTAAGCTAATAATGTGGTTAAAGCAATTTTATTTTAAACTAAGTAGATAATAGTGTGAACTGCTTGTTAACATAGTTCAGAACATATTCCACTTGTATTTGCTCCTGTTCATTACTTAATTGTGCTTATACCGTGATTCTAACTTCAAATTATTCTAAACAAAATTTCCCAATACAAAATATGAAATAATTTCAATCATGATAATTAATTTAATACTTTAAAATGGTTTTAAATGTTTTCAACTATATTATGATAGTTTATTGACTCTTTCTCCTTATTTATACGGGTCTAAAATTAGACAAACAATGTTACACTGACAATTTACTTTTTATAAGATGTATGGTGAAAACAAATTTTGTACTGTAAGAAACCATATTTATGTATCTACGTGTTTCACTCGGTCGCCTCTATATGATAGTTGGCATTTGATATTACATCATTTATCTATGAATGTATTGGAATGAGTAAATAAAAACTAGTTTAACTAGTAAAAATACATTTTGCTGACCATTCCAAGGCGGTTCCCAGTAATCCTTGATGCACACACCTAGTTGTATACATTCCATATGTAATGTTTTGTTAGTGAGTGTGTGTGTTGTTGTTCTGTGTTTCTGGCTTTGGCCCTGTACCATTGAACGGCGTTTATGTTTAACCTTTCGATTTCTGGACTTGTTTCTGTAGTTTTTTTTATATAAGTATTGACTTAAAATATACAACAAATAGTTCTTTGTTTAATTTATCCATCGGTCTAAAGTATTGAGACAATACTAAACTATACAAGACATGACACTTGGTGCCATTTTTATATCAATGACATTAATTAATCTTTTTTTTGGAATTTTAAAACAATATTATTAATTGTGGTAAATCATGTTTGGGAGTAAAAGTGCATCTTTAAACAAACAAGGTGGGAAGTAGAAACCAACACGTCGTTTAATAGTAATATTAATAAAAAAATATTTTTGTTTTATATAAGTTGACAGTACTTTTCACCCAAACCCTCTTCTTGTTATTTGTTTCTCGCAGTCAGGGATAGTACTATAATCAGTCATTCTGTCGTACCACAATCATGCATATAATCTGTTTTCAGTGCACCAGCTCCCCCCTTGTACACCATCTTCCTTGTCTAACCTTTCTACCATTCGTTTAGTATTTTCCTTTCCATGCTGTTTATTCTACTCTGTGTGTAAGTGTGTTTTGTCCGAAGGGCACTTTACACATCGATATTCCATTGTCTCACATTGAAAGGGCGTCACATATCTTGGAAGTTAGCAAGACAGAGGGTACAATGGAATATAAAAGAAGCCAGTGTGGAACAACAGAAGTCTATCAAAAGATCAAGCAAAGACTTAAGACAGTTTCTTCTGTACAAAGCTTAAATTATATCATATTCTTGAGACGCACCAATTAAGCGCCTTGGGTAAAGTTTGTGTTCAACAGTGCCTGAGAAAGATCTCACGTATCCTATGACTGGACATAATTCCAACAAAAATGATTGGGCTACGACAGAGAAACAACCATTCAACGAGTTAATTCTGATATATTGGAGATGGATTGGTCACATATTGCGCAGGCAACAATCGATCACGGCAGTATTTGAATGAAATCAACAAGCATAGAAACAAAGATAAAAGGCAGACCGGTGAATCATGGACAAGAATTGGGCATCATTATCGGCAAGATAAAGATGGCATGTGTTGAGGCTTTACTGTTGTGTTTGTATTTGTGTGTGTGGTGTTTATATGTTTGTATTTCTAGTTCATTTTCCTTTAGGCCCTTGCATTGTGCCCCTAAATGGGATTATTTTCGACTCTGAGCTTGTCCCGAAAGTGTTCATTGTGCTATTAAGCAAAGGCCGTAATCCAAGTACATTGGCAAGCTGTTTTGACATAATAGAATGGAAACTACACAGAAATACACAGTAGCGTCTCAAATAACGAAGATATTGTTTCGTTGCACAGGGTTAAGGCCCAATAGACACTTCACGAGAGACATTTAATGTCACAAAGACATTACACGAGAGACATTTAATGTCACAAAGTCATTACACGAGATACAATTAATGTCACAAAGACATTACACCAGATACATTTAATGTCACAAAGACATAACACGAGAGACATTTGATTAATGCCACAAAAACATACTTCGCATAAATCAAACTTGATGTAAGTAATTATACAACTTATGCATTCATCCTACCTTATATAGAAGGCAGGTGGGAAAAAATGCAATTGCATGGATTGAAGTTTTCATTTATTGGTCGAAATGACAATGCAATATTAATAAAACAATGTGAATAGTATAGTGAAAGCGAAAACCATGTGTCAAATAATCAAATAATCAAATATAAGCACAAGGTAATGACACAAAGAACACTAAACAATGGTCATAAACATACAAATACCACAGACAGATCACATGCGTCAAAACTGCTTTATCTATATAAGATTGAATTACCGCCTTGGGATCAGTGAAACACACGTTCATTTGAAAACAAGTTAACTTCTGGGAGGTGTGTGTTTGTGAGTGTGGGGGGCTTAACCAAGTTCATATGCGAATAACACTTGTGGAAAAATACAACACAATATAATTAAGTATACTCCCATCGGAGTGAAAGTCAATGTAAGCTAGTTATTGGGTGAGTTATATACATGTTTTAACCCAAAATGGTTCATGCGTTTTAAAAACCTTATCTCACAAGACGTAACGAAACTCCGATTAGATTTAAATGCAATCTGTACTGTAAGACACTAATTAGAATTATATTAAATATTAATAGAAGGAAAAATGTGTAAGACAAAAGAAGGTTTTTTATGGGTTATTTCGAGAAATTGAGCTTAGCTATCATTGAGTAAACTACTGTGTGTAACTTGAAGGCCGGACATTTTGTAAACAGTTGCTGCGCTGTAAAACATTTAACCCATTATTGCAACTAACGGAGCAAAGCTTTAAATAAACCGTGTGTATCAGACGATGCATTTAACGGGGTAACACCCAACTATTTGCACTTTGCGCAAAAACAAGTAGAACTATTTTTGACTAACATCTATCAAATATTTAAAAAAAAACATTTCAACACACGTTTCTGTGGCGATTTCAAGACTATGCGATGTACATATTTTGTATTTTGATAGGACATGCAAAGTGTTTATGCAGCTTTCAATAGAAAAGGAAGAAAATGGACAATAAAGTAAATGCATGCATATATGTCGAAATTATTCATGACAGTTTAAGAGTTTTCCATGGAGTTTACATTGTATGTGTTCACTGTCTGGATTCCAAATCCTTCCAGTGATAGATATTTCGAAGATGTAAAACAGTGTTTGGCACAGATGTTATATGATGTCTGGCCATTTGAAGGGCATGTAAACGAAGACCCTCTTTAGTTTGAACTTTTAACGATATCGAATACTTGCCTATAGATAATTAATTCACACTACGATATTCAAAGGAGTTTTAAGATACCTGGCTCACCTCATCTCAACTCAACCATGGATGATTATATTGTTGAGAAGAAGGAATACTCCCCAAAGGATTTTTACGAGAAGTTCAGCAAAAAGTTGCCGATAATTGTTATGATTACACAAGGCTACTGCGGGGAAATACAGGGAGATACGTTTGACAGGGGAATGGTAGGTCAACCATACATATACAACTGCTATCAAGTGAGAGCAAACGTTAATTACACAGTGGTGTAAAATAATGTTCATATTAGGGACTCTTTGTAATATTATTTTGTGGTTTTGCTAGACCATTTCACGCTCAACTGACACCAGCTCAATGTTTAGGTTATATTGTACAGGGAATAGTTAAAATGCTCTTTCAAAGGGCAATCAAAGTTTTTATATTCATGTATGTCTCGACCACATTTGATTTAAAAACATTTTATAGAGCTACATAACAAATGGAAAATAAAGAAGATAAATAATTACCCATAACGAGTTGATCTAAGCTTATTGATCATTTGTTGGCAAGAGATATGGAAATCGATTAACAGTTAAATCTAGTTATTTCAATTTTACATTATTGATATTTTTTGGTATTAAGATATCTACTTACATTAGAAAGGCTTTACAAATCATGTTTTAAATGTGTTCGTGTATCTGCTTTCAGTAAAAAAGATTCAAGAACTTTCTGTAGATATAAAACTCTAATGTATACGTCCAGTTGTTAAGAAAAGACGTTTCTGGTGCTATGAGTGTTCATTGTATTAACGTCAAGTTCTATTATAGAAACTTTTTACGTTGGAAGCACAAGGTAGTGTCATATTACCACAGCGAGTATATCATCTCTACCTTTTAGAAAATCATGGGACATTACATCTAATGTCCCTCCTATTTATAAATGTTAATCTGTCGGGTGTTTTTCCATACAGTGTCGACTTACGTCTAGCTGTTAATAGTTTATCTTCACGCATGCCCATTCAGTAATTTGTTTGATTACCCACCACTTACATTCTGATTTTTGCAATTCAGGACGTTTGTTCTGGATAGACTTTTTCGCATTACTATAGCTCGGAAATGACCTTAAACCATTTTGGGATACGCAAATGGAAATTTAATTAATATGTACTCGTACACTTCTCTATAAGCGGATATTTTCGAATAATTTCTACAATATCTTTGGAATCTCTGTATTAGGAATTGGATACTGCTCCTCGCTTACAACCAGCAGCAAAGCCCACTCGCTGTTTTTCAACTTGTCAAGAATCTATTATTTTCATCCGCTCAAACTCGCGTTATATTGTGTCTTTGATGAAAAATGGCTTAAAACCTTTAATATGTAGATTCCGTGAACTATCATTATTCCATAGGTGCTCAAACTCCTGTCACATACACATTTCATTCATCCGAAAAGCGCTGGTCATTTTCTTTTGGCCACTTACAGCGAACGCTTTTACTTCTGGCTTTCATATTCCACCGGAACTTCGCATTTCCCAAGCAACTCCATTCTCTTCTCAGAAAATGACTTCAATATTGCATTTGCATTTTCAATTGATACCTCAGAATCTCTTTGGTATCTCATAGAATAAGCGGCACAATGATTTTCCTTGTGGACAGACCTAAATATGAAGACAGATATATATACCAATTAAGTCGCTCACATTTGAATATGTTCCCTTTCCGAGGTAACGTCTTTGCCGTTCGTTAATCGACATACACCGTTTGGCCAAATGCCCTATGTATTTATAGCACCACGACTCTTTAGCCAGCATTTTTCATGATCATGATCATCGCTCAACGGACAAAAACGTTTCGATTGACTGTTAGCCTGTTTGCTGCCTTTCTGTTCTGTTGTTTCCCCTTTGTGCAAAACTGTAACTTCAGATGCAACGACGACCAACCCTCCTTATGGCTGGAGATAGGCCGTGTTATCTTCAGGCATTTCCATAGCTGTTTCAATACGGCAGCCTTGTCAAATGTCATATGGTCTTCTGACAGACACTAAGCAGTGCCTGAACTCAAAATGCGTTGCCAATTGCTTAAGCACCACTACATTTTTCGAAAAAACCAACGCCTTGGCCATGTTGTGGTCCATGAACGTCTTAACTATACATGTTAAACATTTATCATAGGTCTTAATGTATTGCATAGCAAACAACCAGCTAAAATAAAGGCTTTCATTGGCTTTGGAACACTAAATAGTTCAAATAAACTAAAACTATTGAGCAATATTCATATTGTGATTGAATAACATAATGGGTATATATAAAAGTTCTCGGTGAAACAAATATTCAAACTTCACTTTTTGTTACTGCAAAATGAAATTAACCAGCAGCAATTGTTTAAATTAATGAAGGATTGACTACCTTTAAACTTTAATATGATAGTAAACAGGAACAACTTTGTGATAACTGGCGCATTTTCGTCCCTAATTTGCACAGGATATAGAGCTGTCCGTCATTGGTCCGTCTTCTTTTCAACATTTTCTTTTCAGACATATTGTGGCTTCACATAAATATTATATTTAGATCAACTAATTTAAACATATATTTGGTAACGTTTGATACTTCAACACATTTCTCTGTACTGTTTCTACAGTGGACTTAACGCGCTGTGCCGGACGCTTAAGCTTAAAGAAACTTACTTTATTATAGTTTTAACAATTAATAACAGGATATGGTATCACAAGTAAAGGAAGTGTCGTTTGCATTTACATTTTTGATAGATTATGCAATTGGCTGAATTTTAATGAAGTCTAGCCTGTTTATTACATCCTAAAAGAGTAAATATTTTAAAATATACAAAGCTATGAAAGTGAATATAATTATCTAAGTCTGGAGACCTCGCCCGTGTTGATAATTTCAATAGCGCTTTTAGATATATTGATTATATTCAAAGTTTCGATAATCCGGTATTTACAAATAATATTAAATCGATATACCTTTCACAATAGCAACTTATTAAATCTAACACATCCAATCTGAAAGCATTATATTTAGATCAATAACTCGAAGTAAGGGAAGATATATTGAATATCAATCTTTATGATAAACGTGATGATTTTAATTTTAAAATGATTAATTACCTTTCTTTAGATGGAGATGTTCCTAGTTCACCATTATATGGTGTTTTTATTGCACAGTTGAGGAGATTCGCAAGAATATGTACAGATGTCAAACATTTCTGCTATCGCGGTAAACTTACGACGAAAAAAACGGGTTTCAGATAGTATAAATTAAAGAGAACTTTCTCAACATTTGTTTATGGTCATTAAAATATTATATCAAAGTACAATAGTAGTCTTAAATCGCTGACTGATTAGGGGTGCTCATCCCAATTTTTATGGTGATGTCTAAAGAAAATTCGTAAAAATAAAATGTTTCCAGCATGTAGTTGGGCATATAGACTCAATGAATTGCTAGGACTTTATTCAAACCGTGGATATAAAAACAATTCTTTGAAAATTACTTGCCTTCTAGTTTTTGAAGTTGAATTCCTGAAACAAAATATAAGGTTGCATATTGCATCCTTACATAACTAAACTTTCAGTCCTTTGATTTTATAAATTTTGCAGATTCATGTTATCTTTAAAATCGTCTTAGGCTGGCTCGGAATGTTCCGGCATGTGAGGTCTCTTGTTTGTGATTTTGTTTTGGTTTTGTGTTCTATGTCTTTGTCGTTTACCCTTTGCCATTAAATGGGGTTTACCTTTGGCTACTGAGCTTGTTTCTGTAGTTTTCCACATAAGTACTATTATTATTATTAATATGTATTATTCTTATTCTTTTTCTTATTATTTGATTTGATATAAGTATTAGTATTAGTATTAGAATTGTACCCAACCAACACGTATAAGAGAGAACATACACATAGTTCCAACAAGCACATATTAGAGAGAACATACACATGGATCAGACTAGCACATATTAGAGAGACCATTCCCATGGATCCAACCAGAATATATAAGGGAGACACTAATCATGGATCCAACCAGCACATATTAAAAAGACCATACACATAGATCTGACCAGTCCATATAAGAGAGACCATACACATGGATATATAAGAGAGGCACTACACATGGATCAAACCAGCACATATAAGAGAGACACTACACATGGATCCGACCAGCACATATAAGAGAGACACGACACATGGATCCGACCAGTACATATATGATTGACACTACACATGGATCCAACCAGTACATATTAGAAGGACCATACACATGGATCCGACCAGTACGTATTAGAGAGACCATACACATGGATATATAAGAGATACACTACACATGGATCAAACCAGCACATATAAGAGAGACACGACACATGGATCCGACCAGTACATATAAGAGAGACACTACACATGGATCCGACCAGTACATATTAGAGAGACCATACACATGGATCCGACCAGTACATATTAGAGAGACCATACACATGGATTAACATGGATCCAACCAGAATATATAAGAGAGACACTACACATGGATCAAACCAGCTGATATAAGAGGTCATACTCATGAATCCGACCAGTACATATTAGAGAGACCATACCCATGGACCAAACCAACACATATTATAGGGAACTTACACATGGATCAAAGCAACATTTAGTAGAGAGACCATACACATGGATCCAACCAGTACATAGAAGAGAGAACATACACATGGATCCAACCATTACATATTAAAGAGAACATACACATAGATCCAACCAGTACATATTAGAGAGACCATACACATGGATCCAACCAGCACATATTAGAGAGAACATACACATGAATCCAACCAGCACATATAAGAGAGAACATACACATGGATCCAACCAGTACATATTAGAGTGACCATACACATGGATCAGACTAGTACATATTAGAGAGACCATACACATGGATCCAACCAGCACATATTAGAGAGAACATACACATGGACCCAACCAGCACATGTAGGAGAGACCATACGCATGGATCCAACCAGCACATATTAGATATGATATACACATCAATCCAACTAGCATATATCAAAGATACCATACGCATGGATCCAACCAGCACAAATTAGAGAGAACATACAAATGAATCCAACCATCGCATTTTAGCGAGACCAATCACATGTATCCATCCATTACGTATAGGAGACACAATACAAATTGACCCAAATATTAGAGAGGCCATGCACATCGATCCAACCATCACATATTAGAGATACCAATAATATGGAACAAATTATCACATATTAGAGAGATCGTACAAATGGATCGAATCAGCATATATAAGAGAGAACAGACACATTGATCAAACCAGCACATATAAAAGGGACCATAATTATACATGATTTTAAACAGCACAACACTTGTAATTTATTATAATCAACAATACCAAAGAATATACTTAAAAATGGAATGATACGCTTTTAAATGAATACAACCCTTATTAACAGCGTAGTGTTTGGGATAATATTTTGTCAATTGGCCGAGTTACATCTACTGATTCATCTGATCATAACTTGAAATAGCTAGCTGATATTAAACCAAAATAATTGTATGGCAGACTTGAAAAGTATTGCTGTCTATTAAGACTAAATGGAATTTCAGTCAGTCGTCTGCTTATTTCGTCTTTGTCATGTCGTCTGACTCATGCCCTCACATGAGCACTTATGAAAGGATATTTAAGTATCTTTTGTATTGGGAAATAACCCATATCACACGGCAACTAAGGTAAAGCCGAAAACAGCGATATTATACGAGATATTAACATCGTTAAAGCAGTTTAACGTCTGACTTAACACACAGTAATATATTCGTATTTGAAACAGGATGTAAACAAATCTTTGATACAGCCGATACTGAAAATATAAGGTTTACATTTGTGTAACCGTTCGCTTTGCTCATTTTATACGAAGAGTAAATCCATACATATTTTTAATAAGCACGGATCAATGATGAATATGCTTTTCGGTATCATTTTCAAAACATACTGTAGTGGTCTCTGATATGCTCTGCATGTTCTGATTAGCTCCGCCTACCAACTAGTAGTCAGCGAATAACATTCATGCATTATATACATATATTTCAAGAATCATAGTTAGTTGTTGTTAAACTGTTGTACAGATTTAACTTATTATACATTTCCTGTTTCAGGTCTGACATACCCCTTTACGTACACAAGGGTCTGTTACCTTATGTTCTGATAATACTTAACGCAGAACATTGCACATACCATAGGTGGTAGTATCGGTAAAGGGGTTCATACGACATACTCAAATTAATACTTTTGAATTGTTAAAATCTATTATCAGATCAAACATCTTTCACAATACCTAGCAGATACTGCCGCCAATATGATTCATCATACATTAACGTACGTGAAAGCCCATACATGTGTCACACGCGTTACCAAACCAGCAATCCCATATCGGATATATATCGGATAAATATCGTACACGATATCGATCCGATATCGCTTTGCCCATCGGATACGAAACTGGCCGATATCTTGTCGGACCGATATCGAGCTGTCTGTCATTGATCCGTCATCGTTTGACATTTTTTTCAGACAACTTATGGCTTACCATAAATGATATATTTATATCAACTAATGTAAACATATACTTGGCAACGTTTGATACTTCAACAGATTTCTCTGCACTATTTCTACAGTGGACTTAACGCGCTGTGCCAGACGCTTAAGCTAAAGGACATTTAGTTTATTATAGTTTTGACCATTAATAAGAACACATTAATACAAAAGCAACTTATAAAAAAAGCAACCCAGTGCCATTAAACCGGGTTTATGTTTAAACTTTTTGCTACTGAGCTTGTTTCTGTAGCTTTTCGCATAAATATTTATATACAAATTTGATATTTGTTGTCATTCAATACTTTATTTTATCCTGTTCGAGATTTTAAAATGGAAGTTTCGAACAAATAGACGTATATCAAGAGAATTAAAATCAAGGGAAGTAACAAATATGTTCAAGAAGGAAGGTTCTTTAATGTTTTTGACTGCACATGAGTGAAACATGGTTATGACACAGAAGAACAAACAATCTTAGTCTAAGCGAGTTGACCAGATACAACATGAGCTTAAAAAAGCGCCAATTATTGTAAAATAAGCCTTCCTATTTCAAAGAAACAAAATGCGGTGATATGTGGGTGTTCGTTAAGCCAAATTTAGAGAGCGGACGTCGATGTAAATATTAATTAGTCATAGCCCTTTTTTAACCTGACCGAGATCTTCTGTCCATACCGAGTTAAGCTTGTTTCTATAATTAAAGGGTATTGACTCTCTAGTGACCTGAACGATATGGCCTGTAACAAACTTGTCTACTATATTATGCCCATTTAAATTCTGACCTTGTTCGATGATGATTTATTAATGGACTCTTAAGTTATTGGTTGGACATGGCCGCTTTTAGGTAATGTATATAATTGAATGGAAAATAATTCTTGATTGAATCAAGAAATATGACTTGTTTAACAAACTTGTCCTAGATTTTATGCCCATACGCATGTTCCCAAAATTTGATTATGGTCTGACAAATTGTTAAAAAATTATTGGTTAAACATGACCGCTTTTAGGCAATTTCTAAAATTAAATGGACAAAAAGTCTTGAGTGAATCAAGAAATATGACTGGTTTGACAAACTTGTCCTAGATGTTATGCCTATACACATGTTTTCGACATTTGATGATGCTTTTACAAAGGTTTCTAAAGTGATTGATCAGACAACATACTATAAGCTGCCCGCCATAAATACGCCGTAGGTAAAACTGTTTTAAGTCCCGTTGTATGAAAGAGCACATAAACACTGTTTTAAATGTTTGATTTTTCTTTCTGAGACTATTTTTATCATTTGAAATAATGTCATGATACTTACGTTATATTCCTTAAGTAACTGATGATGAAATATGAACTAAGAGGTAGAAACATGCTAACATTGGCGATACACACATAGAATCTTGAATACTGGAGATTGTTCTAATAGCTGCATGTGCGACTGTGCCAATGTGGTTGCACTGGATCTATGTTGGGTCAGACCTGAAATCAAATTAACTTACTAACAAATTAGTGCTTTTCTAATTAAATATAGCATATATCATTGTTAAGAGTAGATTGTTTCTTCACAAAAGCAGGTTTTTGATTATACTATTCTAAACACATGATAAGTGGCTTTTGCCATCACTTTGTAAGTACGCGTGGCGGGTTTCACCTTTCCCCTTCGAAACTCAGCCGACAAAAATCATCCACTAAACATTAAGCGACCGAAAGGCATTAACATGTAGTATTTGTCAAACCACATTTCAAAGTAAGATACTATCACAAACTTGCATATGTGTTGGAAGCGGGCACTCACTTAGACGAATGTTTTCCGTATAAATTACGACAACATTCATAATTACTTTTCAGGTGATTCGATTTCAGACCATATCTAGGCAACCGAGGGTCATTGCTCAATTTAGATTGGGTAGGAATATAATGCACGTGAGCATTCCACAGAAATTTGAGCAACCGGTTTGTGTCAAAGGCACTGGCAAAAAAGGTATCGTTGGTTAATAATAACTGTATTTATATGAACATGTCATATACATGGATCTAAAAAGGGGTACTACTCGAAGACTAAATTGTTTTGTTTTGTAACTGCCCATCACGCCATCCACATCAATCTGTGCAATTAGAGAAATAGTATCATATTCGGTAATCTAATTAAAGAAAAATTCATACTCGTAGCCTATATTGTGTTCTTTTGTAAAATTTCAAAAATCTATTCAAATCCATATTTTGGTAAACATATGTCTTGGGCATATGCTGTGTGTTAAATTCCTACTTCCAAGTGGAGTTGGTATATGGTTGAATAGGGGAATGGTGAATGGGAGGGTTGTTAAATAAATATGTGGATGGATGAATTGAAAGATGAATGGATGGATGAATGAGAGTGGATGAATGGATGGGTGGGAGTATGACTGAATGGATTGATCAATAAAGTGAGAGATGGGTTAATGGGTAATAGGCAGGATGGATTAATGGGTTGTTGAAAGAATGGATTGGTAGATGGGTGAACGGATGTATGGGTGAACGAATGTATGGATGGATAAATGGATGGTTGAATGGGTGTGTGAATGGTTGGATTTTGGTTGGGTGAGTGGTTTGATGGATGGATAGATGGATGGTTGGTTGGTCGGTTGGATGGATGGATGGATGAGCGGATGGGTGTATGGATAAATAGATGGTTAAGTGGATGTGTGAATGGTTGGATTTGGGTTGGGTGAGTGGTTGGATGGATGGATAGATGTATGCTTGGTTGGTTGGATGGATGGATGGATGGATGGATGGATGGATGGATGAACGAGTGGATGGGTGGATGAATGGGTCGGTGGATGGATGAATGGATGGTGGATGGATGGATTTGAATGGGTGGGTGAATGAAGGAATTAGTGGATGAATGGATTGGTGGATAAATGGAGGCGTCGATGAATAGATGGGTGTAATAATGGTTGGTTGGGTTTATGAAAAGGTGGATGAATCGATGAATGGGTGAATGGGTGATGTAATTATGAATGTATTGGTAGATGAAAGATTTGGAAGGCTCCTTGTGGCCATCTTGGTCTTTTCTTTGGACTAAAATCATTGTACAAACCCTGCGACGAGCATGAGTTTTTAATTTACATTAACTTTCAGTTATAAAGGAAAGGACGATCGCTGATATTCTCCAAGAGCAAACTCTACCATGCGTGGTTGAGTTTCAGAAAAAGAAAAGCATAACAGTTGGAAACCGGATAATAAATACAGACAACATTCCTGAAATTGACCTTACAGGCACATTTGATGAGATTTACCTACTTGGAAACAACATAGGTTCGGGAAATTTAGCACAATGATATGTATATAATATATAAGTTTTACATGATTAAACACGTTGTAGTCACGGTTATAGAAGTCACCTTAGAAATATATCACAACAATGATTAATAGATGGCAAAGTATAATTATGGACACGTTAAACCCAGATGGCGCGTACACGGTTTTGGTTGGGAATTATTAGACACATATTTTTTTTATAGAGATGGAGTAATTGTTTTAAGACAAAGACGCGTATTTATGAACAGAGTTGAACATAAAGTTATCGGGAGAATGATGGCTGCGTAAAACAATGCAGTTAATTAGCAGTGCACAACAGATACTAAATGATATGCAAAATGAATATAATAATTTGATAAATAATGGGAAACAACAGTGAAGCTATAATTTCTTACTATTTATTTTGTCCCACTCAACAGATTCAGACACCCTAGAGACCGTGGTGATTCATGTGCCACTATATCTCACACAGCTTCGCCTTGCCGTTGTGACGGGACACAAGAATAAATCTGAAGACGAATGGCATGCCTTTCTCAAGGACCTTGACTATCATTGCGACTTTTTTTCCTATGATACATGTTACGGGAATCCAGGTATTTTATATGACAAGTATTATTGTCAATGCACTTTTCAATTAAACCATAATTTGCAAACATTATATTTTGTACTTCAAACTTCCAACATTTCAGTCTTGCTAAAAAAATTATCCTCAGATTCCCTGTGTAATACATGTATAGAAAAAACAAACAAAATAATATAAATACAATCATTATTGCATGAAATTAAAATAGCACAAGGAAAAGTATATATTAGAGACAAACTAATTTAGAAACGTTTTTTTTGTAGAAATGGCACACTATAAAGAACAATTCTCAGCAAAGGATGGGGCTGTGTATTCTTACGTTGAACCATGTTCGTACATCAATTTCTGGTCACTTGTTCACAAACCGTACGCAAACGTAAATTCTGCAAAAAAAGAAGATGAAATTATTTGCGTGGGTGAATCATTTGATGGCATGGATGGTTATGAACCTATAGAGATTATTACAAAGCCAAACACAAGTAAGTTAAAGACACTAAGTTCACAGCAGATTAAGCAGCCAAAACCATTTATGCCGCTACCTGCCGAAGAGCCCGATATTGATATTTATGAGAACAGCGAGAATCTATTAGATCAAGTCAAAGAAAACAAACATGGCGATGTAGAGCCGAACAGAGATGGCAGTTGCGACCTTGAGCAGAACATACTACTTGCAAAAGCACGACTGAAACCAGTGAAAGCGAAGCCAGAGAGCAACACCACAGCACAAGAAAAATACAATATGTTTACAGGAGCTGAGCTTAAAAAGAAAACTCAAGCAGCTAGGCCGAAGAATCCACCAGCACCTGGAAGTAAACCAAAAATTTCCATCAAGCCTAAAGGGTGGCTGAAAAGTTCAGATCCTCCAGAAAACCTCGGAAAAACAAATTCTCCTAAGTCGGACTTGAAAAGTAGAAAATTGGCACAAAACGTTCAGCAACCGAAATTGTTCAGTCCAGATAACACGGCGGTTCCGAGTAATGAACGTCCTTCAGCAATGGTGGCTCCGATCACTGTTGACAAGAAAGCAAGCGAACACAAATTTCAGATACCGGAAGCTCAGTACATTGTAGCAAGAGTTCCCGAAAAGGATACCCAAATCGGCCTGCCGGTCGTTAAAATTCCAGAAGATGTATGTAATTTAACAGTGCCTGAAGTTACTGGCTACTTAAAAAGATTGAATCTAAGTAGTTATGCAGAACAATTCTTAGATAATGATGTAGATGGAGTTCTGCTTACAGGGTTGACAAAGAATGACCTGATGAGTGACTTTGGAATGAAGGGAGTTGAGGCACAGAAGATAATAAACTTTTGCAAAGAAGCTCACTTGCCCAAAAAATAAATGCCTGTTTGTCGCCGTGCTGCTTGTTTAAGATGTATATAAAACCTTTCATATATACTGTTAATACTGCACATTCTTGTCAATGTGAAGGTTCAAGTAGATGATATTTACTATAAATATCAATGTTTAGGCCTTATCTGTCGGAGCAGAACTTTTTGGTAATGTCTTAATAGTGTCTGCTGATTTGTCAAACAAAGGGTTTGGTGAAGAGGGAACCAGGCTTTTTCACAGTAAGATCAGAACACGAATATAACCAAATGGGGAACAACAACGCCAATATTATGTTAAAGATTTACGACTGCGTTTAAACATTTGGAATATACAGTCGAACCCCGTTGGCTGGAACTCACAGGGACCGTCGAAAATACCTCGAGCCTCGAAAAATTCGAGACAAGCGGGAATTCTTACATACAGTATAAAAACGTCATTTACATGCAGTTCGAGCCATCGAGGAATTCGAGCCAAGTTAATTCGAGCAGTCGGGGTTGAACTATATTGTTAACACTTTAAATGTATGTTCATATTAAACATATTGATTACAGTGAATAATATGAACATTTGAGATACTTACACTGCAGATGTTGTTGCTTTTAAATATATTGTTAATAATTACATAAATATGTAAAAATGTATCTTTTTATCTATCTATCAATTTAAATATGTTGCTGAACCTGCAATGTTTGGACATTAAATATGGATTGCTAAAAATGCATTTGTCTATACATTTACTTTTGTAATGAATGTGCCGTTCTATGTTGCAAAGTTAATAGTATGAACTATTAATAACAATAATTGCTGGCTTACATATTTGTATGTATGTAAGTAAATCGTGTATCGTTGTTTATATTCCAATGTTTAAATTTAGCTGGATTGTATCTTCTGTGTGTATCATTGGAGTTTCTATGGCATCGTTCAATAAGGCTAAGCAGAATTAATAACATGAATTTTACAAACCGAGGACCTAGTTTTAACGCGTTAGTGTTTAAGTGGCTTTACAGGCAAGATATAACTGCAAGGAGTAAATAAGTTGCCATGCACACGGAAGTATCCAAATAACCCCATCGTCACCATTGTACTGAAAAATGACACTTTGTGATGAAGTGCCCTATTTGGTTCACCGTGCTTTATCCTAAACTTTGATCCTTTACTAGTGTTTCAACATATCACTGTAATATCAATTTCAGTTAATTGGCAGCATCAGCAAATACAAGTGGCCCTTTGAAGTCATATGAAATGACTTGTACATAAAACACGATACATCTCGTAAGAAACCGCTGATAGGAGAATACAATGTATTTCCATCTGTTGCCCCATTTTACACTGTGTTGTTTCCCTGGTGATTCTATAATATGACATGCTTCGGACATTCAAGAAATGGATAATCTTTCAAACGATTCCAGTACAAATCCGGCTGAAACGATATATGCGAATAAGGACTATACAATTAATGTATATTCATCCTTTGATCTGTAGAGCTATTACATATTGCCCGAGTGTTAATAGTTAATGTTTTGTTGTGAGTATTTGATACTTACCATGTGTATCTTGTATGTTTTATATTCAAACTAATAAACAGGAAAATAGTTTTGATTTTGACCCCCCCCCCCTGCGAAATAAATTAATAATAAGACGGAATCCGAAGGAACAAGCCCAGTAGACATAAAACAAAATAAGCTCGCAAAATGTTTCACCTCATGAATACGAAAAGTAAATATTACGCCATTTGAGAAATATAACTTTGCTGTTCTTATTCGGTGAAAGAAAAATTAATCTTTCAGAAACAAACAATTATTTTCTAAATTGTTATGGAAATTTAAACCGTATTTGTCGATTTCGTTCCTTCTGCTTAAGCAGGGTTTCAATCATCAGCGAAGACGCCGGACAAAGCGCCTACGAGCGAGTGCACGGGGCGGAAATGCCTCTCGCGACCTTGTAGGCTATATACGTCATTTCAAAACAACATTATGTGGCTGGCTTCTGTCAACGACCTTGTAGGATAGGAGATAACCTTTTATATCAAAACAACATCATGTGATTGGCTTCTGCCAGCGACCGTGTAGGAGATTACCTTTAATATCAAAACAACATGATGTGGCTGGCTTCTGTCAGCGACCGTGTAGAGATTACCTTTTATATCAAAACAACATTATGTGGTTGGCTTCTGTCAGCTAACATCTAAGATAACCTTTTATATCAAAACAACATTATTTGGCTGCTTTTTGTCAGCTACCATGTAAGATTACGTTTTATATCAAAACAGCATTATGTGGCTGGCTTCTGTATGCGACCATGTAAAATAACCTTTTATATCAAAACAACATTATGTGGCTGCTTTCTGTCAGCTACCATGTAAGACATTACCTTTTATATCAAAACAACATTATGTAGCTGGCTTCAGTCAGCGCCCTTGTAAGGGTTAACCTTTTAAATCCAACATTATGTAGCTAGCTTTTGTCAACTGCTGTTTAAGAGATTACCTTTAATATCAATTCAACATTATGTGGCTGCTTTCTGTCTGCTGCCATGTAAGAGAGTAGCTTTTATATCAAAACAACATAAAGTGGCTGCTTTCTGTCAGCTGCAATGTTAAAGATTACCTTTTATATCAAAACAACATTTTTGGGCTTCTGTCAGCGACCTTGTGAGGGTCTACCTTTTATATCAAAACAACAATTTCTGGCTGGCTTCTGTCAGCGACCTTGTGAGGAATTACCTTTTATATCCAAACAACATTAAGTGGCTGGTTTCTGTCAGCGACCTTGTGAGGAATTACCTTTTATATCAAAACAACAATATGTGGCTGGCTTCTGTCAGCGACCTTGTGAGGGATTACCTTTTATATCAAAACAACATAATATGAATGGCTTCTATCAGCGACCTTGTGAGGGATTACCTTTTATATCAAAATAACAT